>NC_134570.1:51053862-51271362 GCF_050947875.1 Dermacentor variabilis | reverse complement strand
ACTGTACTGGTTGCCGCGCGAAAGACGTCGCCAAGGAGGACGAGGACACACACACACACACACACACACACACACGAAGAAAGAGAGCTGCATGTCTGCGACATGGCTATTTAATCCTTTTTTTAATTTTTATTGTCTTCTGAAGTGGCAAAGTGACTCATGATTCTATAACTTGGTTTATATAGTCACGTGGTTGTATGAAACTTTGCATTACGAATCGTCGTACGCCGTTGTAATAATCCCACAGGCGTCATTTCGCGAGAGATAGGTGGCAGCAGCGCTTGAACGACATTCACTGGCCGTGTAGCCTAGAGTCGAAAGCTTTATCCGCGTGAGGTTATACGCCTGGCAAGGCTTGGAGCACTGCCAAAGCAAGCAGTGCCGAACTAATTGATGAAATCTGCAGAATTTAACTCTCTTTCTCTCATACCCCGATGCAGCAGTTATTGCACGTTGCCAAATGTTCCCCTGCGCAATGTGTGGAGGTGGGCGAGGCTTCTGTGAATGTATCCCAAGTCGTCGGAGATCGGCTGTCACGGGACCCTTTACACTTCTCACAGTTATCGCAGCGGGTTCTTTCGCTTTTCTTTCTTTCTTTCTTTCTTTGCTTTATTTTTATTTCTAATATGCGCGAATGCTGTGTGTAACAGCCGGCATGTCTCCGCAACTGAAGTATGCCCGCACCGCCTCCTTCGCCGTCCTGCCGCTAAAATTGACATCGCGCCACCGGTGACGGGCCAGTACGCGCCCGGAAAGATGGGAGGACAGGACCACGACGCGTTCCCTGTGGTTTGCAATGCTGCTGCTTACATTATGCGTGTATGCTGTATATATGCCATTACGGTCACCTGGAAAAGGTGAACGACGCGAGAAACAAAGCGCCCTGGCGCCGAATATGGGACGGCATTTTTTGAACGTTATTGTTCGCGTCATCGTATTGAAAATAAAGGAGGAAAGAAAAAAGAAACGGCGCGTACGAGTGCCCTGTATAGAGTATACCTGTCCACGTGAACCCGGTCGCCTGTCACGTATGGTGCGCTTGCCACTCTTTTGGCTGTCTCGGGGCACCGCCGGCGCTGTGGATTGCCCTTCGCCGGCGTCCGAGGCGGCTGCTAACTATATACACTTCAGCGATATGGCATTGAAGCACCGTATATAGTATATACTTTCACCTAGCCGACTGTTCCTGCGTGCGGCTAAGTTAGAGTTCAGGCGGTGAAAAATAAGTAAGTAAATAAACAAACAAATAAATAGGAAAGGAGGAAGGAACGAAAGAAAGAAAAACCAAGAGGGCGCGGTCGAAAAATAAATTGGAAAAGAAAACAAACCGCCGCTAGAAGCGAAGTTCTGGCGGTCTTCTGGAGCGGAGACGCTTCGTTCCTCGCGTCATTTACGCGACGCCGTCCGTTGACACCTCCCGTCCTGGTATACGGGTATTGGAGACATGCTGTGCTGCGGGTCTATGCTTCGGGTTTATACGAGTGCGGGAGATATATATATATATATATGCAACCACGAGAGTGGTTCGTGGGATGGAGGCGCAGTATATACGGGGATGGATTCTGATGGGCGTTCGTCCTCCTCTCGACGGCGCTCGTATATATACGTGTATACGTGTATAACTCAGCGAATCCGTGCAGTGCGGGGAATCACACGTTATACGTCAGCCCGCACGAAGCGAGAACCTGGCTTCGCGTTTATAGTCAGTTTTTTTTTTTCACTTCTAATCCTGCGCTGTGTGCGCAAGCTATTCAGGTTGGTTTGATTAATTGATTGGCGCGGGGTTTAACGTCCCAAAGAAATACTGGAGCGGCGAGACACGTCGTTGTGGAGGACTCCGGAATAATTTTGACCACCTGGGTGGTCCTCAACGTGCGCTCAAATCTGTGCACACCTGCCGTGCTTGCTTAGGGGCTGTGGTGTTGGACTGCTAATTAAGCACGAGGTCGCAGGATCGAATCCCGGCCGCGGGGGCCGCATTTCGCTGGAGGGCGAAATGCGAAAACACCCGTGTGCTTAGATTTGGGTGCAGGTTAAAGAACCCTGGATGGTCCAGATTATCCCGGAGTCTGTCCCACTATATGGCGTGCACCTCATAATCAGATCGTGGTTCTGGCACGCGAAACCCCACAATTTAATTAATTAATAATTGCGTACACGACTGTCTGTACATTCCGCCCCCCCCATCGAAATGCGGTGCCACGACCGGCACTCGAACCTGCGACATCGTGTTCAGCAGCAGAACGCTATCGCGCCATTGTGGCGGCTACGCAGGTTTGATTTCGTTGATTCACGTATCGTGACTTTTTCGAGCACCGCGGTATATATAGCGTTAGACCTCCACAGGCATGCGGAAGGATCAGTGTGAAGACTGGCTGTTGAATTCTGAACGAAACTGATTTAATGCAGAGGCGTTCGAGTGTGCCCCGCGGGGCTGACTCATTAAGCGTTTTTCCCAGCTAAATTCCGGTCTTCTCGCGGCGTACTGGAAGTTACACACGCTGCCTTCCACCGCGATGGCGACGCGGTGCTCGCTTATCAATCGAATCGTATACTCTAAAAAGTCAAGGGATCACATGAACCACCTTTGCCTGGCATTGCTAGAAGAACCTCGTGTATGCTGAATGCTTCTTGTAACTTTCCCACATGATCCGTATGTTACAGGACAGCTTGATCATCGTGTTGGCAATCACCTCTGTGCCGTACGGAAGTGGCCCCGAAAGTCGCTGCCAGGCGTTCGTCCTAATGTCGTGGTTCTAATGGCACGCGGAAACGTGCTGCACATTTGGGGCTCACCTTCGCCTCACATCCGGCGTCCCTCCACTTCCACCCCCCTCCCCCCACTCCCCGCCTCAAGCTCTGGTTCTCCCGCCTCCACCTTCGGTGCACAAAGATCTTCACCGCAAAGATGTCATTCACAACTTACTAAAGAACAACCCAAATTCGAAATTCCCGAAATGCGGTGAGTCAAGTAACAGTGAAGTTGCTGGAATCGGACCGACGTACCTATTGCTTTATCGCAAAACTACATTTTTTACGAGCGCGAAACCGCCTCGACCTGCACGTGGATGGTGGTCACGAAGAGCTGTTTACGCATGCAATTCCGCTCGACTTATGTATGTGCCTCGAAAAATGCGACTGCGCAAAATACTTACGCACTCCGAAAACGTAGTGTATACAGGCAGCGATTGAAAGTTGCGAGTGCATATAACTATAACAGTAGCATATAGCTGCTTCTTCACAGTAACGCGTGTATTACTTGGCTTGCAGATCATTAGTTTCCGGACATAATTATGGGATTTTCTGAATAATTTCGCAGTTTCAACTTCACGTGAAGTTTAACAGCAACAATAACAACAACAACACTCGTAAAGGAAGTGGATAGCATTCCATGCGTGTCTGTGGGTGACTGTACAGAAGCCACTGCATCGACTGCTGGCTCGGTGATTAGATACTGGCGGCAACGTTTCTATTTCGCGGTCTATACTGACGCGTGTTTTTTTGTCACGTTGCGAATTTGTGCCCTCGAACTCCGCGGAAGCATTAGCGACAGAGAACGGCAGATTTTTTTCCGTGCTATCCAAAACCATGCAGGAGGTTTCCTTTCCTTGTCTTCTTTTTTTATTTTTCCCCTGATGGGCAGACGGGCATCGCAGCCCTCGCCGCACTGCTTGGAATTAGCGAGGCAGAGTATCATCGGTATACATGTATAGCGTGTCCACGTTTGACAGATGCCGTATAGACTGACGGACTGAGCCGATCGATGGTCTCGTAGCAAATGGAGTTCCCGCGTGCCTATAGTGACGTTCGCGTGACAGCTGTCGTCACGTGCTGCGCGCAGACTCCTCCCCCCACGCCACCCTCAGAATGAAAAAAAAAGGAAAGAGCGAACGACAGACCAACTGCAGACATCAGCTCGACTTATTCACTACGGCAGCAGCAGGCTCTCCGCAGCGTACACCGCCATCTCTGAGCAAGAACTTGTTTGCGATATAGCACGACTTCGTCCTCGCCCGCTACAGCACTGTCATGCTGTGGCCTCCGAAATGCTTGCGCGGACGTCACCAGTCTCCGAGTCAGTGTTCACGGCGCGCGAAATGTCGCACGCAGCTCCCAACAGCACACATGCTGCATCTGTATGAGTTCGATCTCGTTTTTACTTTGTGTGCGTGTATGTATCCATATCTAATAATAATAATAATAATAATAATAATAATAATAATAATAATAATAATAATAATAATAATCTCCGTGTAGGTGGTGGCGAGCATAGTTTCGTTTTTGTTCGCGCTACGGAGAGACTGAATTTGTTGAGGGCTAGAAGGTGGCCTGGTGGTACGATATAGATGGCGACGTCGTAGGCTATAATGCAACGGAGAGGACGGCCGGACACACACAGCAAAGCCTATTCTCTAGCTTGGAACACTGCTATAGAAAACGCTCTTGCTGCGGGTTTGCCGAGCACGTCTTCGGCACCCACTCGCGACCGTCACAATTAAAATACACCGAAACAGGTAAAAAAAAAAAAAGAAAGGAGGTCGCGCGTTGAAGTATGCCAAACAGTTCAGGAATCTATACTCTTGTCACCACGTATAGCTGAAATTCGCCGAACACTTTCCCGAAGGGCTCTTATATGTACATCGATCCAGGGATAATTGATAATCTATGGTTTTAGAGAGATTCGATTTTGCGTACTCCATTGCCCACCGAGTTAAACAGTCGGTATAGCAAACTTACACCGACGGTGACCGCGAAGCATCTCGCGCACTTTATGCGCGTCCCTCATTTTCAGGTTGCATGCCTTCGCACAGGACGCCGTCTTGGGCGAAGCCCTAACCCGCTCAAATACTGGACTCGTGGGCCCTACCGTTCCCTAGCTGTTGGACTTCCAGCACGAAACGAATCTGTTTGCGATGTCTGAAACATACCGGCGTATTATGCCTATAGAGGCAGGCTCTGGAAATTAGTGAAAAAAAATGCTGTCGAAATAGAGAGAGACAAAAAAGAGTGTTTCTTTGTGCGTCCTCGGGGATCAATTAATCGGTAGAGCTGGTGAACCACGATTAACCATCTCTGGAGCGAATGGGGCGCGCGTAGGACGAAAAGCGCTGGATGAACGCGCAACGCACACGGTACGAAGCTACGGTGTTTGTCCTGTATCCAAATATCTAAATACATCGCCCCTGTCTTAGTGCTGGTTAACCATGTTGGATAGTTCGTCGGTGGTCTCACACGCCAGGCTATGCGTCATATCGTATGGAGTACTAGTCGGGGCAACGTCTGCGACGTGCCAAGGAAATAAAGCTATAAAGGTTTTGGCCACTGAGATGTCTGAACCTGTTTCCAAAAACACGGAATTTATAGCCTGGATGTATGTGCTGAGCGGTGTTATATATAGACAGAGTTGCGCACACTTTTCGAGTTCAATTTTATTTTCTTCTTACGTTGCGTCGGAAATATTGCGGTAGGCGTAGAGTTCCGGGAGAATATGTTTTGAAATATTAATTTCGAGGAAAGCTTGGCGCTTTTAATGTGGCGGGATACTCCACGGCGGAAGAAAAAAAAGGAACAGCACATAAAATTTTTAGGAACACAGAACGCACATGAGAAGTTCTGCACATGATTGAAGGTACATATGAGAGTACGAAAACTCGCACAAACATGCAGTTCCATAAAGAAGTGCTAGAAAGAGTCCGAGAACACCCACAGTATATACTGGAGGTCAGTTTCGCGAGCGAGAAGATATGCACAACTACACGCAACTGCATAACAGAACACTTAACAACACAGTTACATTACACAGCTGTAGGAGGTGTGGTGTTTGGACATTTGTCATGGCGGGCGCAGACACGAAGACTTAGTACGACGCTAGGGTTTTATTTAATACAGCAAGAACTTGCACGGGGACCACTGAACCCTCTTGGGAAATATTAGAAGTACAGGGTTCGTATGACATTGTATTAGTTGACTCGATCACGCGCTGCTCAGCCCATTCAGTTTTAACTTTAACTTAAAATTTGCATGGAATAGCGCGATGGTCATATACTCCGTTTCATTCATTTGCGATTTTCTTCTCCTTCCGCAGGCTTCTCCTTCAAAAAGGACTGTGCTTATCCTGGTGACGCTGACGGGCGTGAAAGTATGCACCACCGACGGAAAGGTAAGCCGTTGCTCGCTCAAATTTCCCTCCGAAGTCAGAGTACGTTGTACTCTTAAAAAAACTGTCGAGCCAGGGTTTGACCGCATACGACGACCTCTTTCACCCTGGCCCAACCCTTCATCCGAGTTAAGTGTCCCTGCTCCGTAAGGTCCTGCCGACTCGTCGCGATTCTTCGTCTTGATTCGATGCTGCTCGTATAAATGACATCTGATCGTGAATATGTTCAAAATCTACACGTTTACGACTGTATTTTCTGCTTAATGGAACGAGAAGATTGGCTATAGTTGGTTTATACACCTGTGTTTCTCAAACTTTTCCAGTACGTGGTACCTTTTTTTACTACCAAACCTATAAACCATGACACCTTACCGTGTCATGCAATGTCGAGTCTCTCTACGATGCCACCTCCGGAGGGCGCCACTTCTCCAAACGAAGGCCATATGGACTGAAGGCTGTCTTCTAGTACTCGCCATGTAGACTGCCAGATAGACAGCTAAGCGGACAGTAATCTCGTTCCAATTCTGACGAAGCTTCGCAAAAAGGACATTTGAGTAAAAAACAGACAGAAAGATGCAGGTTACTTCCATGTCCAAACAAGGTGGCAGCTTAGCAGAATTCTCGGAAACCCTACGGGAGCGTCAGCTGCGCACAAGAAAACGTCGTTACGCTTTCTTTATGTGCTTAAGTTTCGTTGTTTTGCGAATGTTCGCACTTTTCTTAGTCTTTTTCTTTTCTCTTTTGTCGACGCGAGGTAGAGTCAATTCGCAGAGACATCTTTCAGATGCGTTCCATAAGTTGTGCTCGAAGCCGTCT
Source organism: Dermacentor variabilis (assembly GCF_050947875.1). Classification (NCBI taxonomy): domain Eukaryota; kingdom Metazoa; phylum Arthropoda; class Arachnida; order Ixodida; family Ixodidae; genus Dermacentor; species Dermacentor variabilis. The sequence continues at coordinate 51,264,389 of NC_134570.1, read as the reverse complement.
TCCTAGCAATCAACATACAACTCTCTTCAACGCCGGCAAGCATCGGAACACACCCGACAGAGTCGACATTGAATAAAGTTTTCTTCTTCGAAAGAAGCTCGTCTATTCCCTGAGGGGATTTTCTTTTTTCGTGCATGAAACTATTTTCGGTCGGCTTATGAGTGGCAGCGGTTAACCTTCGGTGTTCCTTTCTTTTTATTTTTTGCGCGACCGGAGCCCCGTATTAAACAAAAAAACAATCTTACGCTGTAGTTGTTCATAAGAGCGAATTCCGGCCAATCCTTATGTGCTGGAGATATGGTTAGCGATGGCGGCTGGCCGGTGGTAAGGATCATTTACGAACGAAAAGCTTTCGCGAATTCGGCGCCCGATTCCCAGTTCTCTCTCATTCCCTAATTTGCATCTATATATTTTTCTCCCTCGTTCTTCCGTTCTTTGGAAATGGTGCTGGCACGGCAACCCACGTTCCTCGCAGGAAGCCGCAGCCATATACGTAGCCATCTCTCTCTCATTTTTTTATTGGTCGATGACGTCGGCTCTTTGCGCAGCTGAACACAATCGAAAGCAGTTAATAACGATCATCGCAATAAACGAAAGCGTGCGCCCGCGCGCAGATACACTTCAAGAAGGGCACGCATTTTGCGCATGCGCGCAGCGTTCGGGGGGTGACGAGGCGGTCCGTCCGTTCTGCACCGCGGGATTCGCGGGGAATTCTATTTGCTCTGCGTGCTGCCTCTCACCAACACCCTCTAGAGAACACCCTCTAGGGGTGTTGCTCTCACCCACCGATGCTGTGGAGAGAGAGAGAGAGATAGCGAGAGAGAGAGAGAGAGAAAGATATATATATATATATATATATATATATATATATATATATATATATATATATATATATATATATATATATATATAGAGAGAGAGAGAGAGAGAGAGAGAGAGAGAGAGAGAGAGAAGACACTTCGAAGGAGATTCTTAAGAGGAATCTTTAGCTCGGGTGCTCCTATCTAAATGCATGTAAAAGGGGAATTCGTTTTTCTCGGCAAACACTGCACCAAATCTGACGAGGTTTGTTACATTTAAAAGAAAAACTTAGAATCTAGTGACTGTTGGCTTTGAATTGTTGATCTTGGTTGTCAGTTCTTTTACTAAAAATTGGCAAGAAGCGCAAATTTTCGAAAAACGAAACTATCAAGTTTACAGTTCTGTAACTCAGCAACGAAAAATTGGAATACAATTCTGTGAATTGCATCTAATAGTGCATCCAAAGCGCACAAAATTGATATATTACACGTGAATTAGGAAAGTTTAGTAATGTGGAATACAGCTTTTGCAGGACCCTTGTAAACAACATAACAAATTCACGTAAGATGTAAAATGACATATCGAAATTGTCCGCTTTCAATGAGCTAATAGATGCCGTTTATATAACGGCGATATCTATTCTTAATGCAGAGCTATGAATTTGTAAACTTCGTGCTTCTATCTTCTTCAAACTTTCACATTTTTGAAAATTCTTGTAACAAAATTCAGGACCTGAATCGAAATTCCGCTTCCAACGGTCACTATAATTTAACTTTCTCTCTCAAATGCAACGAATTTCATTAAAATTGGTCCAGGGGTTATCTCATTAAAATGTCTTTGCATTTTACATGTATTTGAATAGGCCGCGTCAGAGTTGAGCCCGAGCTAAAGCTTCCTCTTAATGGAAGGGTTGAAAATATGGGACGAAGTGCAGCGCAATAACTGTCTCTCCGTAGAGGACACCTCAACCGCGCTGCACAGGGGGGAAAGGGAATGGGAAGAGGGGCGAGAGAGGGAGAGAGGCGGCAAGACACTGCGCTCAGCCGTGGTTGGCGCGCTTGCCACGGCGTCGGTTTAGCGGACATTGCTAGCGTACGTACGAGGCGCGAAGAAAGAAAGAAAGAAAGAAAGAAAGAAAGGAGAAGAACTGGTACGGGCAAGCGATTCGTCCGGACTGTCGGCACGAAACACCCGCTTACGGCTGTTTGCGCGGCGTGCGTATGGAGGCGAGAAATCCTCGCGGTTCCTTTCGTCATTACTTATCCGCGCATTAGGTGAACGTGGGTCTCTCGGTGTGTCTCTCTCTAGCGCGCGAAATACGGCGGCTGTTCTTTTTCTCAGAGGCACGCGAGCGGGCCGCGCGCTGCTGGATCCGCTGCAGCCAGAGGGCAAGGAAAGTCGGCACTCTATAGTATCATGTGCACAAGTCCTATATAGACGGGGGCCTGTGGGGGGGGGGGGGGGGTGTACACGCTTTATACGATAAACAGACGCTGAGAAAATAGGCTCGCGAAGACGTGCACTGTGCACCCTTGGGGATGGCAAGCCGAGGAGAAAATGCGGTTTGCTTGTACATTTATCTTTTCTCTCGTTCTGCGGGAACGGTGCATGCGTGCTTTTCAGGTGACTTGTATATATATATATATATATATATATATTCTACACCGCAACTGTTTCTTGTTCCACTGAGCCCGCGGAAATCTGCTGCGACGAAGCGCAGTGCATTGGTGCCCCCCCCCTCCCGCGAATACCAACATTTATGTTGTTGTTGTTGTTGTTCACGTAAACATGGACAAGTATCACGCACATACGCACGCAGAAGGAGGAGCAGGCTATCACTTGTTTCCTGAAAGGAACACCGCGACGCCTGTCCACGTCACGAGGAGAGGGAAAAGGGGGAAAGGCACACCGCAACACAACACAATCACACGCACACTATTAGAGCTGCACACGAATGTCTATTCCCGCAGATGAAAGGAATTCCAGCAAGGCCTCGCCGGGAGGCGGCCGAATGCGACGGTCATCGGCTTTCACGCTACATGTTGGAAATTAAAGTCTTACTCGGTTAGTATCACCGCGCGTTGCTCCGATAGCCGGAGATATATCACAACAGCTTGGCGGATAGATGGCTGCAGGGCTTCGTCAGCCTTTGTTGGATGCTGTTGCGAGGCCTGTTTCTCGAACCTCGACCGGCGTTACTATTGGGTAGCGTGGCGTTGTCGACAGGCCGCAGGCGTCCGGTAGACCATGGCGACCAGGCAGGAACGAGACGATTTCTAGTGCGAAACTTGCACTGTTTATTCAATGGTTGGGGAAGGATATAGAAGAAGAGAACGAATGAATTGAAAAAGTACATTGCGGGGCGCCTTGAAAAGGCCCACTAAAATCGTAGGCTGGATTTTGCACACGTCAACGTCACGTGGAATGTACAGAGTCTCCGTCGTTGCTTTGCGGCTGATCCTTTGCTCCTGGGCGATGTTTCATGTGCTTGCCTCCTCTGGCGGCAACCCGCGGAGTCTGGTCGGGGATGGGCGGCTGATCTTTTCTCCAGAGTCGGACAGTTTGCGGAAAGGTCCTCCCCCAGAGTCTCACATATACAAAGGGTCGTGTCATCTCTGCAGGGTGCCTGCCAGACCGGCAACCACTCCAGACAACCATAGCAAATTGGGAATCCATCCTCCGTTTCGATTAGGCATGGTCTTTGAACATCCTTTTTGCCCCGGGGTGCTACACGCCAACCGTGACAATGCGTGTGTTTGTCTTCCCGAATGTACTGCGTGCGTCATGCTTCGTGTACTCTTCTAAGCTCACTTCCCGTATGCTGAAGAGAAAAATAGCAAACTTAAACGGTGTCCTATTCACTTATTTGCAAAAAAGAAAGAAAATATATATAGAGAGAGATTGTTGGCATGGCGATACGTTTATAATGACAATGACGAGGACGTCAATCGTGGAAAAGCCAGCTTATAGGCCATGCGGTGACGCAATGCCTACTCAGCACTAATTGGAATGGCTAATACTCCTGCATGTGATGTTTGCGGATGCGAGGAGAACATTGACCACTTATTGTGCCATTGTCCACAATTTCAAGCACAAAGACAGTCTTTGTCCAACACATTGAGGAAACTAGACGATCGTCCTCTGAGTGAACAGTCCATATTAGAGCACCGTCCCGACCGATCATCGGCTCAGAAGGCAGTGAAGGCACTTTTGTGTTTTCTCAGAACTTCTGGTTTGCTCGAGCGACTCTAACTGAAGTGCTGTCCGTACGCATATCTACACCTTCTCTCTCCCTTCTTTCTCTTCCCCTTCTCCCATCCCCCAGTGTAGGGTAGCCAACCAGACTATTGACTGGTTAACATCCCTGCCTTTCCTGAATTCTCCTCTCTCTCTCTCTCTCGGTGATATATATATATATATATATATATATATATATATATAATAGTAATAAAATGACAAGAAAGAAAATGAAATAACAAAACGAAAAGCAGCTATGACGAGCTTTAACAGCTGACCCTTTGAAACATGGGACAAAAGGACATAGACAAGCATGCGTCATCAGATCAACTGTTAAACATCCCTTAGCCGTGCGTTAACTAGCTCAGTTGAGTACCATTCCGAAGAAAAGGAGGTTTTTAAATGGTACTGTCTTAGATATTTACTCATTTAAACGTTTAAAAGAGAGAGCGAGAAACATTCTGTAGCCTCGTTGAATCATTGTCTCAATTTCTCACGCGCTACTGCTTTGACCTCGACGAGCAGCGAATTCATTGAGAATCTTACGAGACAAGTAGATTAGCCGCATTCCGGTAAAAAGACACAACAGTCTTAACAACCGCGAATTGGGGAACTGGAATGAAGTCTTCGTAACGGAGTAGGGCTACCTCAAAGCTTGATACTTTGCACAATGCCACATTTCTTTTTCTTTACCTGCAACATCGAACCCACTCAGACGTTAGATTTCGTACGTATACATGCTACCAAGTTCTGCCTTCAGAATCAATATCTCTTCTAAACGGCAACGTTTGTGGCTTTGAATTAGATGAAGAAATATGGAACGACCAAAAAGCACCTGTTTTGTCTGCGTGTGGTTTCTTCTTTTTTTTTTTCATTCAGGAGATTTTTCGGGATGCATATATAGTTCATAATATTTAAAAGAAGATGACATCAAATAAACGGCGTGCACTCTTGCGTGATGCAAATACTGCAACAATGGACATTGCGTATTTGTTGCCCGTTATTAAACGGCGGGCATATATGTACATTTCATTGGAACATTATAGGACTCCTGGACGCCTAAATCACGGTCGCCAAATATGATGCGACAGACAAATTTGGCGCGACGTAATGCGGAAGAGAACGTAGTATTACGCATGCGACACACTTGTCGCGTAATAACCTTACACACAAGTCTAAGCACTGCCTGCACTGTTTCGCATATATATGTTATCGGAGCCGTCCTTATTTCGATTCACTTTTTCTTCTTCTTTACGCATTGTAATGTATACACACGCGCTCCGAAGACGCAACCGAAATACCTGCTTCGAAACGCCCCCGAGGTATATACGTACCATACAATATAATACGTAGGCGGTGAGCAGTTCTCCGTGGATATCCGAGGCATGTTTACAGGGCCCTGGTTTCCCCGAATTCCGCGGTATACAAGAACCGCACTTCAAAGAGGCTGATTTTCCATTTCCCCGTCCCCCCTGCGAGACAGGTATCGCCGAAACTCTTTAGAAAGGCGGCACGACGTTTCGCCGAAGAAATTCGAGCCTAAAGGAACGCGTCTTTACAAGCGCGCGCCTTGGGCTTTTTTCCCCCCCTTTCCTCCATTGTGGTCCTTGTGTTGCCTAAAGGGAAAGTGAGCCCTTTGGGGCTCCGGTTTCTCATTTCGAAAGTATCGTATGAGGGAAACAATTGGCTGTATAGCTGAAAGCTATTGCTGCTTGAACGTCGCTGCCTTCTATCTGTAACAATTTCCTGTTTGGCAAAAAAAAAAAAGAAAGAAAAAAAAAAGAAAAGAGCTGTTCCAAAAAGTGTTCGCGACAGAATCCAGATCCCTAGCGACAAGCTGGATAGGATTCATTCTCGCAGTTACGCGAGAGGATGACCCATTAAATGTTGCTACTTTTCTTTCAACGCAAACACACCGCGCAGTACGCACGCCTCAATAATATTGTACTTGCACGCGCTGTCTTCACCTACTCGAGGCATCTCCTCTGTGTCGGTTGCGGTTGGAAGTCGCCTTTCACGAGAGCTTGGTCAGCGCTAATTATAATAGCTTACAGTACGGCATGCAATGTCTGCGGCTGCGAAGAAAGCATAGACCACCTACTGTAACACTGCCCTCGATTTGCTACACGAATACAACTAATATTCAATGCCTTGCGGCGACCAGACAGTCGCTCACTGTCCGTGCAGACGCTATGGATGGATGGATGGATGTTATGTTGTGAGCGTCCCCTTTAGAACGAGGCGGTGGGTTGCGCCACCAAACTCTTTCTATTATACTGCCTAATGTCCCACCTAGGTCAAACAATGAAAAAAAAAAAACACGATGAACTCCCACAACCAAATTTTCTAATCCCCCTGTTGCGAACTGTGCTTTTGTACGTCTCCGTTCTTTGTCGTTTCCCTATTTTACTTCCGCCAGTCCTCCAATCACTATACTGGAACACCGGCCGCCCTCTGGTGATCGGCGCAGAAGGCAGTGAATGCATTTCTCTGCTTTCTGAAACCGACTGTCCTGTGCGACGCCTTTGACTGCTGCGTAGTGCTGTCCGCGCACGTGCGCGCTTTCACCACCTTCCTCTCTTCTTTCTCTTTCTTCGTTTTCCTTTCCCCAGCGTAGGGTAGCCAATCAGACGCTGTTCTGGTTAACATCCTTGCCTTGTTGCTCTCTCTCTCTTGTAAATTGACGTTAGCAGCGGAACACTCGCGCCATCTCTTGTACTACTATAGTACACTGTAGTACTACTGCGTAGCCACTACCGGTGACGCACAGGCTGTGCGCGGAAGCCTAATTCCAAGAGACGTGAGAGTCATGATGTGAAAAGAACCTCCGGGGGTGCGAGAGAGTCGAGTGTCCCCCACGTTGTTTACTATTTCCACGTTCTTTTATTCTTTTACTTAATTTTGAACTCCCCTCTCCTCATTTTTGACCGCCAGTGTCTCGGCAATCACATGCAGTGACTGTAAGCGCCGTGATTTGAGTCGGAAGCATGCAAGTACGCAAACTACGTTAGCCGCTCTGCGGGATCCTGGCGCAGCCGCAGTTATGAACGAGTTTAGACCAGGCGGCACCATGAAAAAGATGGCTGCGGCTTAGCTCAGCTAACCCTGGATATGCAAAGAGAATGCTTGGTTTAGCCTGGTTAAATCTTGGTATCACTTGGTTCGTCCAAAGCCTGCCTTTGTCTACAGTTGTTGTCCCGCTTCCGGCGTTTTGCGAGCCGAATTAACGGCTCCCACTTCCTCAGTCTCCGACGCTAGCATCGCGCTTGGCGTTCCGGACCCTCTCCAATGAAGCAGCTCACCCGGCGATAACCCAGGGGCGATCAGACGCCGCTTGCTGACGATGGCTCAAACCCTCCCGTTGCCGCGCAACGCACACAGAAGACTGCCCAGCCTTGCTCTCATCCATTGCCAAGCTCGCAACATGCTCCTCTTAGCCAGCTCCTCTTAGCCAGGCGTGCGGCGAGTCACGTGGTCAGGCGGCGACCTAGCCGCGGAGAGCGCATGCGCCAAGCCGGCGGCGGCGGCGCTCGGCTTTGCGAGTCACGTGATGCGTTTTCAAGGCTACGGCGCAGCTGCGGTCAAATGAAGGTCAAATTGCTGGTGACGGCGAAACTCAGCTCGACGCGGTTTAAAAATGCGCTGTCGCTGTCTAGTTTGTGTGATGCATATATATATAAGGCGTAATGCATGGTTTAACTAACAACGGAACTTGCCATCCACATACGCGTACGCAAGGAGGAAGGCACGCGCGGTACGCGCGGATAGCCGCCATCTGTGTGTGGACGTGATGAAGAATGTGGCGTCGCAAAAATGGCGTCAGCGCTGCCGTCTCAGCCCGTGCGGTCATCTACTGGGCACCAATTTTGCGTTGCAACCAGGGCAAATTGGATAGATCTGGCCACGATTACAAAGCTTCGTAAATGTTTTTTTTTTTCGGAGATGCTCAACAGCCAAGAGGCGTGCCAACCTAGTCAGTCGTCTATGTTTTCCCCCTCCAATACGCACGTTTGCGTACTTGCACACAGCTTACCTATACCCGTAGAAGTAAACAAGGTTGCGAACACTTGCCAAACGTTGCCACATTGTTCGTACAGTGTCGCCATGCCTTGGCGAGTGCTGCAGCCTTCTTCGTCCAGGCGATTTATCACTGCGAATGATGGCGTTACCAATCCTCCTTTCTTTTGCTTTCTTTTCTTCCTTGTTCCCTTTTTTATTTATTTTGTTTGTTCCTTGGTTTCCTTAAACGTTTCAAATCAGAACATGCGTAAACGCGACGAGTATTCCTCCCTGAGAGACTAGGAGAAAAAAAAAAAAGCGAGAAGCCTTAATCCCCTCAGGGAGAACAGAGCCATCCATCTTTCCCAGTCGCACCGAGGGAGCGCTTGTCGTGGTTCCCCCTCTCCCCCCTCCCCCGTCCCCTAGAGGAACGGTGGCGTTGACTGCCGGCTGACTCGCGGGCGATTGTTCCTCGCTCCTTCTTTACGTTTCCTGGCACTTCGTTTCTATCTGCTTTTCTTTATTCCGCAATTTGTTTCTTTTCCTGTTTTTTCACGTATGGCGATCCGCTGAAATCCGCGCGAAATCGCTATCCTGCAAAAATGATTGCTGCGGAATTTGATCGAAAATGTGTACGCACGTTTTACGAGAGGGAGTGGCTAATCGCATTTCAACCAGCTTTTGCGGCAGCTGTAGCAGGTATCAATCAATCAATCAATCGATCAATCAATCAATCAATCAATCAATCAATCAATTGACCAGTCAGGCGAACAATAGACCAACCAATTTATTCGTGTCGTTGGTTACGTGCACAACGCGTTTCATAACGGCAGGACCTCAGCACTTTCGATTGAATGACGAAAAGGGATCGTGAGCTACGAAATATGAATTTATTATGAGTGAACCCGGCCACGGCGGCCGCATTTCGATGGGGGCGAAATGCGAAAACACCCATGAGCTTAGATTTAGGTGCACGTTAAGCAACCCCGGGTGGTCGAAATTTCCGGAGTCCTCCACTACGGCGTGCCTCATAATGAGCGAGTGGTTTTGCCACGTAAAACCCCATATTTTTTTTAATTATGAGTGACCACGCGGATCATACACAAGCATGAGAGCCTGCACTGTGATAAAACTTTTTTTTAATGCGTTAGAATCAGGAGTGTCAGACTGAAAAAAAAAAAGAGTCTATATATGTGAAGTGTGGGAAACCGGTAGTAGAGCACTATATACGTGTACGTGTATACTGCAACTGACGATGGTCTGCTCCAGACCATGGTCGATTGCGCTTCGCTGCTCGAAGAGGCAGGATGTGTTGTCGATTGAGCTCCTGAACAACGCTTTGCAGCGAGGAGAACGCGGTTTAAATCTCTGATCCTAGATCTCGAAAAGGTTTGACGTAATGCTAACGCATTTCTCTGGCACTTGCCGCTAAATCGCCACTGAATGTTTATAAGTAGCGATATGGGCTAAAAATAGTAGACGTGTTTTTATGCAGTGACTCGCCTTCGCTGTTGTTCTTTTTTTCTCTCTCTCTTCTATTACTCTTGCTAGAGTTGTACGTGCTAGAGTGCCCATTTTTGTTACCTTTTTCCTTCCTCATTTTTTTTTTCAAACCAATTTATTTCTTTGCGTTTTTTTTTAAACTTCCAACTTCTCCAGTTAAATCAAATTTAACCCTAGTCTACCAAACAAAGTGGCAGAGGAAGACAGCCTTACGTTTCGAAGCAAATGTGCATATCTTAAACCGAAGTGCGTCGCGCTCTTAGGCGTACTCTTGGTATCAATATCGCGTTGTTTCAATTCTAATATTATTGACTTCACGGTACTTGGCAACTTGTCTCGTACAGCTTTAATGCAGCCAATGAAAATGAATTCGTTTGTCGCCATCATTGTGTTTCCCTGGAGGAAGAAGTGAAAATGCTGGCAAAGAAACGTCCATTTCTAGTCGCACTCAAAATTCAATGCCGAGTTCAACGGGTGCCGTCGTCATCAATTTCGTCTGCCGGCGCTCTTCAAATTGCGCCCAATGCTTTGCACAAGAGCGTTTTCAACTCAGACCCGATCTCAAAGCCACCGACGCAGCCGGAACTCGAACCTGATACCTCGTATACAAGGAAGCTACTATAGAAGCAGTCTGTATGATAGGTTTGTAGATCTATGTTTTGTAAATATAAGAACTTCGAGCCTACGGTAGAGAAGCAAATGCGCGACACATTCAGAACGCGGGGACCCGTTTTATTTTATTATTATTATATGGTGCTTAGGCTATGTTGGCTTAGGCTCCTCCGATTCGCATAAAGATGCGCAAACATTCGAGTCTACATATATCAAATAGGAATAACCAAGGAGCTCTAAAACGGAAAGTCATCTTCAAACCACAGTAGCTAAAGGTCCAGCCACATAAGTACACCAAAGCCAAACTAAAACTGAAAGTGCACTCAGAGATACCAACATAAAGTCCAGTCACATAAGTGCACTAAAGTCAACACAAAGTCCCGGGCCACATAAGTGCACTAAATACAGGGCACCTAAGGAAACATGGAATATGTTCACACCAAGGCACGTGAATCCGGGCATCGAATGAACCAAAGCCGGGTCAAATTAACCACGTGGAGTGAACTTATCACAGATATATACTCTTCTCAACAGTTTCCGAGAATACCGCTCGCTTCTAGAAATCTTTCGAGGGCCAGCGTAACGCTCTTCTTTGCGATGTTGTGGCAGCTTAGTGGCTACGACGGCTTCAGCTGTTAAGCGCAAGGTTGTGGTTTCGGTCCCCAGTCGCGGCAGAGGGTGTAATGAAGTTAAAAAGAAAGAAAAAAAAAAGACGCTTGTGTAATTAGATTTAAGGGCACCTTGAAGAACCCCGACTAGTCAAAAATAATGCGGAGCTGTCTGCTACGGAGTTCATCGTAGCCTCAGGGTTGTTTCAGCACGTTGAAATAGCCACACGAATCTATTCATTTCGAACGCAAGAACGGTTATTGGTTGTCCCGTCCCGAATACGCGGTGGCGCCAGAACTTGCCTCCAATCCTTACGAGTACCAAATGACAATTCTGCGTCGGCTGCGTGTTTGACGCCGCCGAGGGAAGCCCTGCGACGCGCATCTCCGACTCGAAGCGCAGTCCATTTATTTAGCCATATATATATATATATAGGATGCGTCATGCAGCACCCGTGCAAGAGGTAATACCGTCCGGATTCTCCCGACTCTGACTGCATGCCGCGCTATAGTGAAATACTTATAAGGAGAGGGAGCAAGACACTTAATGGAGCGCTAGACCGTCGAAAGTTCGCTGCACTTTTCGTGAAAGGAACGCGGCTTAAAGAGAACAAAGGGGCGAGAGAATCCCCAGGAAAGAAGAGAGAGAGTGAGATCGTGTTAGTATGCTCGCGAGAAAGCGTGGGGGTCCCGAGAGATAACCCCGTGTATGGTTTCTCTCGTCGTGCCCGACGACGTCATGCAGGTTCCCGAACTCCGCCGTCGAAATGGAAAGCCGAGTTCTTAGAAGAGAGAAAAAAGAAGAAGGACGCTCGAGGTTGTCGAGGTGCGCTGGCGAAGAGGATAATGATTACGGTGCCCAAAAAACTGGTCCGGTTGAAAAGTGACCCGCTCCGGATGGAAGACGGCTCGCGGAGTGGTATCCTATACAAGCACGCGACCGGAGACGGTGTTCCTCGTCGCTTAATGTGACCGATTAACATGCAAAGTTGCTGTCTCCCGCTCTCTCTCTCTCTTCCTCCTCTCTGACTCCTTTATTTACGCCCCGCCGCCGTCTTCACCCCGCTTCCTCCTCGCCATAAGCAAGTGGCGAAGCCAGCCACGTCGGCCCTCGCCTGAAGTGACTGATCGCCGCTCGCCGAGCGTTTAGACCCGCGATAGCGATCTCCTCCCGGGAGGTGGGTCCTCGTCGGGGTCGCTCTCACGGGTGGCATCGGACGCGACGGGAACGTTGTCTGAACACGCGTACACGCACGCACGCGCAGACACACACGCTCTGGGCAGAGCTTGTTAGTCACGTCCATCTAGTTTCCGGCGGTGTTTTCCTAGTGGCGTGGTCTTCCCTGCGCAAACGCACTGCTCCCTCGTGGTAACGAGGGCCTAATAATCCTCGCACGCGCGCGTGGTTCCCATCGCGTGGGTCAGTCGAGACGATAGCGCCCGTTTAGAGAGAGAGAGCCCCGAGTGTAGCTTCGTGTCGCTGAGGCGTCGCGACCCCCTTTGGGAGGTGCAACAACTATTTCGCCTGTCAGTGGTCGGCCGTCCTACCTCGCCCAGTGTAGGCAGGGAATGGGCATCGTGACTCGGGTGGCCCGACGACGGTCTTTGTCCTGACCACGTTGCAATAAAATGGCGGGCTCGATTCGCGCCTTCGGCAACCGCATTCCTGCTGGCACGGACGAGGAAAAAAAAAAACGCACGTGTGTCATGGTGCAAGCGTACGCAATAATAATAATAATAATAATAATAATAATAATCTTTCCTTCCATAGCGGCCAGAAGTTTAGGACGTCCGGATGCGAAGCCATCCTGTTTGAGATCGCGTTTGAAACCGAAAGAAAGACATTCCTGAACGTACGGGGTGAGCGGAGACATCAGTTCGAGCTGGTCGCTTATAGCCGGCTAACGAGGCCGAGCTGTCTTCCTGTTCCGAATGATCTATAAGGCGCGCTCTGAGTGAAAGAGGACGGACGCGTGTGAGCCATAAATAGCCGAAGGTACTCGCTTAATTGGAGTCAAGGTCCTCCGTCGCCAGCGTGAGGGGGCCACAAAAGAAAAATCAGCCGCCTCGCTCCCCGAGCCAAGCTCTGCTCGGAGTAATCGATGACCGTCGCAATGCAAGTCGCGCATAACCGATGCCAGTAGCGATTGTCTCTGCGAAAATTCAGTTTTGCCTTCTGTGTATCCGCGTTTACTTTGCTGATTTTTTGTTCATGTTCGCGATCCTCTTGAGAGGGCGCAGTATAATATAATTGGGGAAACGTTTACTGCAATTTCATTAACCTGCAGAATGCCGCTTTCGAAATTTGCCCCAGCATTGAATCACTATTAATCTGCGCAGCTGCTGCATTTGCAGTTCGAACACTGATTTGGGCATGCACTTATGTATACGAAATGTTCCGCATTAATGGAACTGAGCACGTGTGCACACGTTGAAGACAAGTCGCGAGCACGCAGCATCGACTGACGGAGTGTTCTGTTCGAGTAGCACGCGCACTTCCGCTACGTTGCTGAGCCCACTGGCCAAAGCTCTGCTCGTTGCCAGTCCGTATTAAGCAAACGCCACATCGGCTTCGAACATATAGTGCAACGACCGTAGAAGGCTAAGCCTGCACGCGGAACAACCCGTCCCTCAAAGTCGCCATCTCAGTGCTGGGCAGGTTATGGCAGCCCTGAGCTATTTTGCGTCCAACGTCGAAAATAAAATAAAAACAGAACTCAACGCGCAAATGACGTGCTACGTGAACCCCACTGCCCTCAACTGTCTGACCGGATACGAACTACTTTATCCTCGATCACGAAGCGGATGGGGGGGGGGGGGGGAGGGGGAGAGCCTGGTCCACGAAACTCGTGCGCACTAAGCACACTATACCGGAACACGAGGGAATTACGCCTAACTAATAGTTCCTTTCCGCGTCTGCGCAGCAACGCATGACACGGCCTTCTCTGACAAGAGTACTCTGTACTATGCACATCTCGTAACGAGCGTATAGTGCTGATGACTGTGTTTGCAACAAAGCGCGTGCTTTCGGAACAGCCTACTTGCATAACTACCCCGAGATTAAAGAAGAGAGATTTAGCGTGCTAAACGACCCGCCCTTTTAAGCCGTGAAGGAAAAAAAAAAAAGGAACAGGAGGAGGAGGCGGCGGAGGAGGGTGGGCTTGTGGTTTTGCACGCTTCGTGCGTGTAGTAGTAGTATGTAGGTATATATAACCAAGCGTGAGGGCGGTTGTGATCGCACACTTCTCGTCGACCGTGCCACCTGTGGGCTTCTTCTCTTCTCGAGTGGTCGGAGGGGGACCTCCCAAGTCGAGGGGAGGGGGGAGGGTGGCGTCGATTCCTCCTTCCATTTGTCGCCACCGCAGAGACCGCGTTCCAAAGATCTCGAGGCAGCTTCTTTTTTTTTTTTTTTCGCTTTGCTTCACTTGAAAGCCGGGGCCGAGGCAAGGTATGCGGAGTATAGCTTTCCATCTTCGTTTCCTCCTGGTTACGCCTTATCTTTTCGTTCCTGTTTCTTTTCTTTTTTTTTTTTTGCCTCCTTCAGTCATTTATGTGTGAGAGGGCGCCCGTGGTTTCAGCACTTGAGCACGACTTATCTTATCAGCTACAGGCCCCGTATATATACAATTTACACAAATTCTCTCACGTTCAGGTGCGGTCGACCGTTCGCGGAGCGAAAGAGGCTGGGACCAGGGCCTCGGCCATTCACCACGAAGTAATTCGATTCGCTCAGCCGACGCGACGTACAGACGCGGAGTGTTGGGAGATGTTGAGAGTTTGTTGTTGGTTGCTGTTGTTGTTGTTGTTGTCGTCGTCGTCGTCGTCGTTGTTGTTGTTGTTGTTGCTGTCGTTCGGATGCTCTGCCGCGGCTCCGCTGGCAGATCGGTAGAATGGAGTAAACATAAGCAAACCGCGCGTTCTGGCGTAGCGATCGCGCGTTGGGCCGACTCGTCTGGCCTATATCGCGTTACCCGCCGCGGTATGCTAGGCTAGTATAGCTATGGCGTTGGGCTGCTGAGCTCGAGGATGCGGGTTCGAATAGCAGTGCGTGGCAGCCGCATTCCGACGATTACATTGAGTACAGGCTAAAGAATCCCTGATAGTGGAAACTAATATATATATATATATATATATATATATATATATATATATATATATATATATATAAATTGCGTTGCGCAAAGCCTTCCTCATAGTTCTTTTCTTTATTTTATGCTCCACCTCAATGACTCCGTGTTCTGCAGCAAAAGCTATTGATGGCGTCAGCCACCTAAGAAAAAAAAAAATAATAATGCTCCTTCATTGTCCGCCTCCAATCGTCCTCCGCGCGACGCCGACTGAACGGAAGCTCCGCCGAAGGTTTAGTAAATCGCACTAAATCACAATGGGCGATTCTTTCTCAGTAACCGTGACGTCCTCGATCTCGGAAGCCATCGCCGAAACACGCGTCGAGCTCTCGCTGTGCTGATCGGCTGATGCGAGCCCGAGCATGCGCTCGCTGCCAGTGCACACGAAGTTGGTGAGACCCTGTGTATGCGTACGCGCCGATTAGGAAAGCATTAGACCGCTTACGAGTACGTGGGCATTTTTTTTTTATCTTTTAACGCTTTGGGGGGGGGGGGGGGGTGCACGGCTTGGCGGCATGAATCACGTTACGGCTTCGTTTAACGTTCCTTTGCCGGTGAAGTTGTATAAGCGCGCCCGTGCAACGTTTTACTTTGAGCTAATAAGCAATTAGTCATAGCTAATTCATGTCACTTTGTAAATGCTGACTATAAATAAATCACGACACTTCTCAGCAGTTATCGAAGTTAAATCTGTGTCACGTTTGTTATGTAACGCTCACCGCATGTAAATATATTTTCCTTTAATTTTCAGATCGCTTAGTTTTGTTTTGCAGTGTACCAAGAAACGATCGAGTGTCAGAAGTTGGAGACGCAATCAGAGCTCTAGAGCTCTTTTATTTTTAGGCATATATATATATATATATATATATATATATATATATATATATATATATATATATATATATATATATATATATATATATATATATATATATATATATATATATATGCCTGAATAATGAAGTTGAGGGTGAGGGAAGTCTGTGCGCTGCCTGTCATCACCCCGTAGGAACGGCCACATTATAGGTCCATTCTATACACTCTTTAGCTCGCGAACTAGTTCCCACGAGTTCAGTGTCAGGTCTGATCCCTGCGCAACTGGCACGCGCCAGTTCCGGCACAACGCTGCAGTGCTCCTTTGACGAAGGCTGGGAACTCTGCGAAACTCAAAAGTACAGCCCCCAGTGAACTAATACGGAAAGCGCAGGCGAATTGAGTGGAACCTCATAACGTGAGCTTTTCCTTTGGTATTCGCGATGTCAAACTGTATGCCGTACAACATGGCTTCCTAGTTGTCTCCCCGGCTGATCTCGGAGGCCACGCTAACGCAGAGCCAGCTGCAGTCTTTCGACAACGCGTGTTTCGGCGCACCCTTTTAGGTGAAACTTAGTGGCGTATTCGACGTGGTCGTTTTAGAGCGCTCTGGCAATGCCTCAAAGTTGGTTAGACGATGGTTTTAAAGCTGCATTTTGAGAATGAAAAAAAATTTGTCCCGTTGCAGTCTTCGATTTTGGGACCTTCTTATGTCATAATAATAATAATAATAATAATAATAATAATAATAATAATAATAATAATAATAATAATAATAATAATAATAATAATAATAATAATAATAATCCTGGTTACGCCCACTTCTGGGCAAAGGCCTCTCCCATACTTCTCCAACTACCCCTGTCATGTGCTAATTGTGACCATGTTGTCCCAGCAAACTTCTTAATCTCATCCGCCCACCTAACTTTCTGCCGCCCCCTGCTACGCTTCCCTTCCCTTGGAATCCAGTCCGTAACCCTTAATGAACATCGGTTATCTTCCCTCCTCATTACATGTCCCCCCATGCCCATTTCTTTTTCCTGGTTTCAACTAAGATATTATCTCTAACCCATCCACTGTATCTAAAGAACAATAAACTGAATCTGAAGCTGAATCTGTCAGAGACAACCAGGTCTCACCATCGCCATAGGACTCTGTTTGTGGTACCGTTACAACTCAGTTTCTGTTTTACACAACAATTGGAGCGCCGTCGGAGTGCTCGGAAACGACCAGCCGAATATGCCGTAACCCCGCGAGCCGGGCCGTAGTGTGATTCTCGGGAGGAGTGACTTACTGCTGCTCGCGTCTGGGAGGATCGCGATGCAAATGACTTCGCGCCCTCTCACACGTGCGCGCGCGCGCGCCCATCTTCACGCAGGCGGTGCTGATGGCGCACGCGGTGCAGCGCATCTGCTGGGCCACGTGTAACCCGGGCCAGTTCCAGTTCGCCTTCCTGGCGCGCGAACCGAGGCAGCGAGCGGACCAGAGGCACTGCCACGTCTTCCGCACCAGGAACCCGAGACAGGTGCGTACGTACGCGAGCGTTCGTTCATCTGCGTGCCAGACAGGTGGTGTCTAAAACATGGCGTCAACGACGTGCCTCCCGGTGTACTTCCGGCGCATGCAGACAGCAAAAGCATAGCCTTGGAGATCTGTCTTTTGTCATTCAGAGAGAGTCGTTGTCGGGACAACGATAACGTCGAAGACGCGATCGCAACTCGCGAAGTGCTTCCGGTGCATGCAAACAACAAAAGTATAGCCTTCGAGATCTGCGTTTGTTATGCAGAAGGAGCCGTCGCTGAGGCATGGATTTTACGCCGGAGTTTATAGCTTTACCTGAGATGGGGCTGCTAGTATATATATACGTGGGAAGGGAGATGTCGTTTTGTGGGGCGTGCGCTGTCTCGAATTTGATGACGTTTGTCGTACCTGAAAGACGGCGTTGCCGAGCTCGAGTATTCGATCCGGGCCTCGGAGGCCGCATTCTTACGGTGAATTTCCTATAGTATGCGTAAGACACCATCGAGTTTCTTCCAATAACTATAGAGGGAACTCTTGCGCTAGTGTCTACGGAAGCTGCAGTGAGAGCGGTCGTACCAGCATATGAATTGTGGGAAGTACATGGATTCACCTAAGCTTCGTCCTTTTGGCTTAAAACGGCTCTGTGACTTTGTAAACTCGTCATTTTCAACAATGTACTACGTAATAAAATTAAATAAACATCATCAAGATTGTCCGACGGCAGGATTCGAACACAGGAACTCTAGCAAAGCAGCCTGATATTGAAAGCATTAAGCCACGGACGCATGTAACGACAAGCGAATGGAACGCCCTTATGAATTTATCGCAGGCATGCCAGTGCCTTGAGACGCTTGGCACGTTTCGATTTAGCCACCTGGAGAAGCTCAATCATTGCAGTTGATAGCAATTGTGCGTGTTCGCGGCGTCTTCTGTACTTCGAATAGTATAGATTGCGCGGAAATGTACCACAGTAATATTTTTATGGCGTAATATAAAAAGCCACAAGAACGTCTGAATCCATAAGCACGAAGATCAGAGAAATCCATGTACGTCCCATCATAATTCCCATGGTGGCACAACGACTGCAGCGCCAGAGCTCCCTCTAGTAATTATTGCATGAAACTCTATGTAAGGCACACGCCGCGGTACTCTGTCTTGCATGAACAGGCGACAAGCCACATGCGAGTCCGTGAGGATCACAGATAACAGGCCGGCTGCGTCTTTTGCCATTGCGACGGCAGCTGTCTCCTCCGTGCCTATTGATTTGGTTCTAATTATGGCGCCAATTTGGTATTTCCATCGGTCCGTCGGGCTTGCGGCCAGTATTATATGGCCACCTCACCTCGGAGCTGCATCTGTTTACAGTGCGTCAGCACAATTTCCATATATATATATATATATATATATATATATATATATATATATATATATATATATATATATATATATATATATATATATATATATATATATATATATATATATATATATATATTAAGTTGGTGTGCCCGAGCCTTGCGCCGGCCTTGGTGGTAAAAAGGGCTCACGCTTTTGGCGAATTGGGGGGCGGCTATGCGATTTCCGCGTATCGTTCGAGGCAGTGCCACTGGGTCTTCCTTGCAGTATGGTGGTCGCACGGGGTAGCCCAATGTTTCTAGCAGCTTTTTCCCGGTTGGGGATAAGTTTAGGCGCTCTCTTTGCGATATTAATACCGCTGCCTTTAGTTCTTCGAAGGCGTTGTACACCCCCAGTGCACTTAGTTTTGCCGTGGAGGTGCTCATGCATGAGAGTCCGATGGCGGCTCTGTAGGTCGTTCGTATAAGGGCGTCTATCTGCTCCAGTTTCGTTTTACATAACTCCTGGTAAGGGAGGCTGTATGTAATGCGGCTGGTGACGAAGACGTGCACAAGTCTCAAAGTTTCGTTCTCGCTAAAGCCGCCACGATGCTTCGTCGCTCTTCGTATAAATTTAGAGATTTGTTTGACTGCCGTTGGGAGAGTTTTGATTATTTTACCTGCGCGTCTGTTACCTTGAAGCCGAATGCCGAGTACGCGCATTGTTCGTGCCTCTTTGAGCTCTTCTCCGTCGAGCCAGAGCGAGGGTTCTTAGTTTGCAGTACCCTCTGCCGTATTCTGATGAATTCAGATTTCCCCGGCGCGCAAGCCATACCTCCCTTTACTGCAAAATGGTGTGCTGCTTGTATAGCCCCTGGTAGCACGCTTTCTTTGTGCCCCAGAGATCCTTTTGTTACGCAAAGCGTGATGTCATCTGAGTACAGCGCGAATTTTAGGTCCGGTATTTGTTCCAATTCTTTATCTAGCCTGTTCTACGCCCATACTGAGGAGCAAAGGGCGCAGTATTGATCCCTGTGGGGTTTCACGATTGGGCATCTCGAGAGTTTCAGATCGAAGTTCTCCTAGACCTGTTGTGGCTTTTCGACCCGTTAGGCAGAACCGAATGTAGTTTTAGGCTTTTTTTTTTCTCTCCGCACGCCGTACTACTTATTCCTTGCAGAATTAGGTCGTATGCCACGGGCCCGCGACGCGGCGGAGAGGCTCGGCCTGCCTGTCCTGGCGTGGGAACGGCCCGCTGCGATGCTAACGCGCGCCCTAGAGGACCACAATAAAACCCATCCATCCATACATCCATGGTGTCGAAGGTGCTTTCTTTAAGCTCTAGTGCCACCACTACAACTTCTTTGTTCCCGGCGAGTAGACCATTGGTTTCTTTATATATTTTAAATATCATGCGGGTGCTTCAAATCGCGTAGTGTACTTGTGCTATATTGTATATGTATATGCATATTTTGTGCGAAAGCACGAAATATACACATTTACATTTGATTTTAGCATATACATGTCATATGCATGTAAAATAAACTGTAGATGTCTTCCTACGTCGCTATTGCTGTAGCTATCAGCAGCAGCGACGTCATTAACAGCCGATTGCTGTGCGCAAAGATTGTATAAACTTGCCTTGACCATAATTAAATAATTAATTACTTAGGTTGAAATAGTGCAAAATATACACCAATAAATACACTGTAGATATGTCAGTCTACATCGCCGTTGCTATCCTCAACAGCGATAGTGATGTTTAGGACTGTCCATAACCATGAGCAAAATCTGAAGCAAGTTGTCCTGAAGATAATTAAATTACTTCAATTGAATCAGCTCGATCCACTTGTACACGATTTGCCTGTACAAAACAGATTTTATCTGTCGATCTACATCGCTATCACTAGGTATCAGGGAAATCGACAGCGATGTCAGCAGCTGTCGATCGTGCAGCGCGAAAACAGGATAAGCTTGGCCTGAGCATAATTGAATAGCGAATTAATTAGATTAGAAAAGCAAAATGTACTTTTATGACACCGACCATGAATGTCTTTCTACGTCGTTGTTGTTGAAGCTATCAGCAATAGTGACAGCATTGTTTCTAGCTTCCGGTCACCATGAACAAAAACTGAATGAAATTGTCCTGAACATAATTAAAATTATTACTTCTATTAAAACAGCTTGATCTACATGTACGAGTTTTTCTTGTACAAGATAGACGATAGCTGTCTGTCTACATCGCTATCGCTGTGGATATCGGCAACAGTGACAGCGATGTCTGCAACTGTCGGTGGCTGTGCGCTAAACCACTTTCCGGCTATCACTGCGGCATTTGTTCGCGTAAAAATCGACCACGCCTTATGTGCTAGACGGTACGAGAAACGTAAAACATGCACTGATCTTTCGGGCCACCTTCCCGTATTATCGCGAACAATAAATTGGAAGCCAAGTGTCCCTCGTGCTGCCCCCCCCCCAAACAGAGGCCGCGGCGAATATTTTTATTCACAGCCTATAGGCATGCACTCTGAAATCAGGAGCCACAGGCCACGTGCGACCATGTCTAACCAATGCAATAAATTGAAATAATTACGCGCTTCAGAGGCTATACTATAGAAGTATTTTTTTTAAATTTTTCCTGATATCGTGGTCTCTATAAGCTGTTCATAGAGAGTGTACATGTAGGCTACGGCGGTAGAGACGCTCGCTTCACGAAATACAAATATCTAACCATTTCTAGTAAGCCGTATAATATTCATTTCAATGTCAGTGACGCTTGAGCGGCATAGCGCGCTCTTCGACGAGAAAAGCCGTTTCAGCAATAACCTTGGGATGGGTCAGTTCTTAATTAACTGAAAAGTTCGTTTGCATATAAAGGCCTTGTTTCGCTCTTTGTGTCTACACTACTCCAGCACTGTCGACACGCGTGCAGACACGAAGCACGCTCGAGCGCGTTTTTCTTCGTTGTCTTTTAAATTAACAGCATTTCTAGAAAGGAAAAGCAAATCGATCGGCACTTTGTGCGGCAGCATATCGAACGTCTTGATCAGATCTCAATGATCTCGGAAGTGCTCGCGAAACATCAAGCAGCAAAGGGCGAAGCCAGCGCCGAACTCTGTGCAGCACATGGTTGCCTCAGGTCGCGTTCCAAATTATATTTGATTCGAATTTCCCCCGTCTTTCTTTCTCTCTCTCTCTCTCTGTCTGTCCTTCTTTTCTGTCATTTTACCACTGAATCTCTCTCTCCGTGTCTTTCTGGAAATGAATTTGCCGAACTGTAGTAAGATAGTGAGACACGATGAAGCTTCGTACCCATCCTCTGTCTCTGGCCGCGTTGAGATCAGACGTCGAAATGCAAATGGAACTCAGGATCAAAGAGAAGATTCGATTGCGAGCGGCTCACTGACCATGCTTGAATGTGTACTAGGGTTTGTCTGTCTACGTTTGTGCGCGCGTGCGCGCGCGAGTTTGTGTGTGTGTATGTGTGTGTGTGTGTGTGTGTGTGTGTGTTGAAATGCAGATCACTGTGCTGCGCTCCGTACCGGAAGAGGGGCTCAACTTTGTCTCTCTCTCTCTCTCTCTCATTCAGTTGCTCAACATTGCTCGAGTGTGTCAAATGTTCTTTAGTTTACCTCCATCAATTGTTGGATTCGCTCGTGAGCTGAGAGAAACATGCGAGATACGAACGAAAGGCGCGTTTATGTATCAGCGTAGCATCGGTCGCGTATGTTAGGTGGCGTGCGATGGTTGTTTGACCATAAACGATAAAAGGACCTACACCTCTCCCCGTGTACCTCTCCCCGGCCATCACCATCGCCCCTCTGTGGCTGCACATATTATTCTGAATTGCCGGATTTATCACGGTTTAGCTCTTTGAATGTCGTTTCACGTGGCACCTTTGGAAAGGACGTGGTAAGAAAAAGTACAGTTATTTTAACATTTAACGATCAGAATTTTTGCTATGCACGAAGGTGACACAGCCTCACTTCGATGTTGAAATGAGCTGCTGGAAGTATTAGCGAATTGTCGAGACTTCTTCCTTACGCTTTCGTCCAGTGTTGGGCTGAAATTATTATATCGTACAGCGTCACCGCCTTGCTAGAAGTTCACAGCTGTCGAGAGTGTCGTTCTTCCTTTCATTAACACGACGCCGTACCGTTATCACGTCAGTCGCGACATCATGACTGGTAAGCCCGGAACGCTATTGCGAATTAATGAAGTAAACCTCTTAATTGCGTGAGCTCCTATAGGGTAGCGTTGGTTCGTGACTGAGCATGCTGGTAATTGCCTTTGTGAACAATTCTGTGTATTCCAAGCAATAACAAACTGTGAATATGGGACTGGGGGAAATGACACACACAAGGTCTGCCTTTTCTCACTCTAAGCGCTTCTGGCCTCTAGGATACGAAACCTTTGTTAACAAAGCCCACAGCGCCGTTCGCTACATGTTTACATATTCTTCTGTTGTGTCTACGCATCATAACTTCTTTTTTCTTTCGTTCTTTGTTTTGTTCCTTCATCCCTGCCTTCTTTCTCTTTTCTCTTTCTTTCATTCTTCGCTTCCTTATGTCTTTCTTTTTTTTTTCTAAAGTTGTCTTCGGAGGCGTACTAACTACGCAAGATCGTTCACGCAGGGTACGTGCGAACACCCAATGTACCACGCGCACTTGCGACTCAAAAAAAGGGGGAGGGGGGGGGCAAGCAAGACTGTTGCCCAATAGGAGTAGGTTGTCGAATAGGGATGCAGCTAGAGCCGCGAGCCAGAACGAATAAACAAGATGGAACGAAAGAGAGAACCAGGCTGAATCAACGAAAACGACGAAGATGGAGCGCGTGTTTGCGAATCGCCGTCGCCAGGCCGTGCGATCGGCGCAGTTTGCTTTCCGTCACGCGAAGCTGCGGGGGCTTCCGAGCCGCCCGGAGAGAGAGAGAGCGAGGACGCTTTTTACCTGGCGATTTGAAATGTGCCGGCCATCCTGAAGCCGCGCAGGCTTGCAAAGCGAAAGGAGCCACGTGATCTTCGATTTCCGTTCCCGCTTATACTTCCTCTCTTCTGTTTACACTATAGGGCTCTGGATGCGCGGACCAAACGGCGTCCTAAACGGGCAGTGCTGAAATAAGATAGCGCGTGCGCATGTGCGTGTGTGGGTGCGTGTGCGTGCGCGCGCAGTCGTGCGTGCGTGTTTCCGAATCTCATCATTTTGTCTCTATCTCTTATCTCGCTCGCCTTATACCACTGGCCTGTGGAGAGATTGAGGTGGAGAATACCACGGCTACTCCAGTTCGTCCTATTCTGCTGCAAATAAATAAATAAATAAATAAACTAGCTTTCTTTGTGATGAGTTACACCGCCGCAACTCAATCACCATCACCGCTCCCTCTGCAATGCAACACATTTGTCACAAATACAGAGAAATTTTCGACCGCACCACAGCGCAGCCTCCTGCTCCGGACCACTCAAGGAGCCCCGCCGAGCCCCGAGCTACTTTTCAGATGCAAACATTTCTCTTCGATCGGCGAAAGGAAGGAGAGTCGATCTTCCGGGACCGACAAGTCCGCTCCGAGTTCTCTTTGGGGCGCTCAGACGGAATGGGGGAGGTTGGCGGCGACGCTTCAAGGGTCAACACCGCCGACGGTTTCCTTTGACGCGCGCCGCTAATTGACGCCGCTGAGTGCCCCCCCCCCCCCCCCCGAGACCCGTTCCCATAATTCCCTCGCCGCGCTCTGCTTTCGCCGCCGTTCTTCCTCGCTCTTCCCTCGCCTCCCTTCCTTCCTAGATCTTAAGGGATGAACTCGCACAAACGCGAATCGACGTGGGCCAAGCCGCAGCGTGCGTACAGGTGCGCCACGAGAATCTTTGTGTGTGCACTCTGAACTCCCCCGGATGATTACGCGGGTGACTCTCTGTGTCCTCTCTCTGTAGATATTTTTTTTCTGTCTCTCTCGCTTCCACCCTTTCGTCTCTCTGTCTCTGCCGATGCAGAACTTGTCGATAGCGTCGGTGTGTGCGCGGGCGGGCTTATTTGATGAAAGGGCGATTGAATCACCGGCTATACTCACGCCACGAAGGAAGCATGGGGCGTTAGAAGCACGGGCTGCAGCGCGTTCTTAAAACTCGGGGGGCCCGATTTCGATTTAGCCGGGATCTCGGTTTGCTCGCGAGTGCGGTGGTTTACTGTAGGTTCGCTGCAGGTTCGCGGTAGTCCTGGCGGAACAGCAAATATAATTTCCTCCTCCGTGTCGGCGGCGTAGAATAGTACCGGCTCTGGTTGGGCCCGGCAGTGTGTGCCGGTAGTGTGTGAGCCGGCGTGGTAGACAGGCGCCTCGTGTGGCCGCTTTGCATAGGTGAAAACGTGCCGCAAAGAAGGCTTACGTGCTAAGAGTCACTCAAGGAACGGAACATGTTTCCCTGCTACCTCGTCGGTTTGTCCAAGTCGATCACTCACTCACTCACTCACTCACTCACTCACTCGCCTCCTTGAGAGAAAAGACAGTCGAACTAGTTGATTCGTGATCAGAATGTTACGGCGCACGAAAGCTCGACAGAGGGAAGTATGCTTGCACGCGCGTGCGCACAGCGCTTGTTCATTTATTCACAGGTACACTGCCTGATGACTGGCACGCCGCCACTTCGCCTCGTAAATTATCAGTACGTCTATACTATCTCACTCCTACCCCGATCTGTCCAATCACACTCTTTGCTAGACTGATCGCTCTCTCGTTCACATTCGCTCGCTCACTTGAATTTTTACCCAACGGCGACTTGCAAACTCGGGCAACGCAGACACGCACGCGAGGACTGGCATTCTTTCTGTACCACTCACCCAGTAAATCGACCGCTCGACCAACCTACACTTTACCTCGTCGGTATACCGTCGCCACCGATTTCCTGGCTGCACGTTTCCACACAAATAAATTCGCTCGGTAAGTCCTCATCCATTCGCTCACTTTTCATTCGATTAGCATTCTTAGGATACTTCACACCACTTCCCGGTTTCGTATGTGTGCCTATATATCTCACTGCATCTCTCTATAACCGTTTCGCCGCCAACTTGGGTCGCTCTTTATGTGTCACTGGGTATGTGCCGCTCTTCGATGACAAAAATAAAAAATGAATAATTAAATTTCTTTTGTGACGTGGGGCGTAATCGAACCTGCATCATATATATTCAATCAGTTTCGTTTGAATATGTAATCCCACACGCTCCACGCTGACTTCGCGTTGGTGCCACAGATGGTGCAGCGTCTCCAGAGGGAAGCATATATATATATATATACGTCTCACACATGACGCGTCTCTGCGTTGGCGATGCCGTGTGTCGATACATTGCTTCAATGCTAATCCCATTTACGTCGTCATTCGTGGTAAGATGGGTTCTGCCGGAATTTGTCTTTTTTCATCACTCGCGTGCCCATTGTCCTTCCCTACGCACATTACGATGAACTTTACAACATATCTCACGACCCATCTCACTATGACTGTCGACGGTAATGCGTTAGCGTTGAACCAATACGGCGACACAACGCACTGCCAACGCCCAAGCGATGTTATGTACGAGCCGTGTACTGCGGCGAGATACGTCTCTCGCGCTTCCATGAGAACACACGAAGCCATCTATAATGCGCCGCCGCCATGAAGTCTGCACGTGGCGTCCGAAATCCATGGCGCGCCGACGCTTGAGAACGCTGAGAAACGCGTCATGCAGAAACCGGGCTCCTCTCTCGCGCTTTGTTCCTGGTGGCACTGCCGAGAAGTCCGCACGTGCCCTCCGAGACGGGAAGCGTGTCGCGCCGGTGCCTGCGAACGCTGAGAATCGTTCCCTCGCTTGCCGCTCACCCGCCGGCACATAATCACTGACCCGAGATGGCATCAGGCTCATTGAAGAGCGGCCATACCCAGAGCATTCACGGTACAGGTCGCTAAAGCGTTGGCGTGAAAGGCGTTCACTGAAAAGCGGCACTTCTGCCCAGTCCACTTGTGGCGCAGCCTGCTAATACGTCTGGTAGCTGTCCTTGAGGAACCCTTGTGAGTGAGGGCTTCGATTCCGCTCAGCATTGGATAAACTTAAGGGATCTTTTTCGTCATTGCAGAGCGGGCACATTCCTACTGCCCCATACTTAGTTACCCCAGTCGGCGTCTGAGACGTTCATTGAAGAGCGGCACACAACATACTGGCACACTCCCAGTGACCCAAGTTGGCATCAGAGAGGTGCATTGAATTAAGCCCAGCACAGACCGACTAGCCCATACCCAGGGATCCAAGTCGCCGTCGAAGAATTTCTTCGAACAGCGGCGCCTACCCAGTCCCGCATATACAGCCACCCATGTCGGCGTGAAAAAAGATTCGTTAAAGAGCGACGCATATATGTTTACACGTTGCCACAATCTCAGTGACCCAAGTTGTGCAAATGGTTGGTTTCGAACCCTGCTCCCTCAGCACAGCAGCCCGATGCGATACACATTCGACCACGTCCTACCTAGTGACCTATAGCTAGGCGGGAAGACCGCTAGATAGAAACATACATATATAAAAACATAACCCCCGGAAAGTGCGTGAAGGGCCCAAAGATTGCTAACGCATTAAAATAAATGCCGCGCGGGCCAGCACGTGACAGCTGCATTTGTCGTCGATAAAACAGATTGCGGCTCAGCCTACGAATACTCGGAGGTGAAGGGAAATAGGGAAACTAGCAGAAATCACCGTGGGGCTTTAAGATTTCTTTTTTTTTTTTTTTAGACTGTGGTCAAGCCCTTCTATAACGAAGTGCTTAGGAATTTCAATATCTTTCATTATGGAGGTCACCTCTCTGTAAATATACCGTAGCTGACGTTACACGGCGTATGTTCATCGGCGTGCTCCTCCTCGAAACCCGGGAGTGACGCAAGCCTGTACAACCGCATGCAGAGGCGTCGATTGGCTTTCGCTGTCGTCAAAATTTTCGGTTCATCTGCAGGCTGTTCATCACTACTGCATTCGTCGAGCTTCGTCGTCAATTCCGAACATGGTAATCGCGTCGGGGTCAACATGGATCTAATTGACAGCCTTGCGCACCCACTATACTGTGTTGCAACAGTCGCAACAAGCGGCGTACGAGTTCAGCGATTGCACCCATTCAGCGAGAACACCGTCACGCGGTGACACAAGGAAGGAAGGAAAAGGCGGAGAAGGAAAGGCAGGGAGGTTAACCAGTTTAGCTCAACCGGTTTGCTACCCTACACATGGGAGCGGGATGGGGGAGTGAAAGATGGGGAAGGAAGAGAGAGAGAGAGCACATAGCACAGCACACACATCGTCAGTTAGAGTCCGTTACTCTTGCGTGGTACGTGATATCACTGTCACAGCCGCTTGTCCAACCCCGTCTCTTTTAAAAACCGAAGTACCCCCTTCGTCGCCTTCAGCTGCGATGTCTTCTGTCGGCAACATGTGAAAATCGTTCCGAGTGGCAATGGTAGTTTCAAGGTGCGCTAAAACGGATTCCAGGGGCTGTCGCTGAAAATTATTTTCAGGACAGTCGCACAGAATGTGTTCTAGCGTCTTCTCGCAAAGACAGGCATTGCAGAGAGCGTTGTCGGGCATTCCGATGCGAAATGAGTAAGATTTCGTGAAGTAGGACACAAGAGGTGACACAAGTGGTGACACGATATATATATATATATATATATATATATATATATATATGAGACCGTCGCCCTCCCCAACGTGTTCGTTCTGTCGCGCCCGTGGTGATACAAAACATTACTTGCTGGAACGCGCAGAATTTGTGGCAGAGCGCGAGACTCTCCTTGACGGACGGAAACAAAGTCTCTCTGTGTATGCGCTACCGTATCTTCCCGCAAGGATACTAGACTTTCAGGACAGAGATGTTTCGCCACCTCCTGAAGTGTTTTTGACGACACTGTCCTATTCAACGAGTAGTGAAGTCTAGCAAGTACTGCTCAACTTCACCATTAGTGCAGTGTAGTTGATAGCCCAGTGAGATACGGAGTGAACTGTCTTCTGCGATGAACTGCGCGTTCATCTGTTTATCTCTGCACGGTAAAAGGAGACGCTCGGGCGGAGCAGTCGCCGGGCAGCTTTTGCAAGGCTAGATCCGCCCGTGTACTGCACCATTGTCTTCCTCCTCCTTCAGCGATTCCTGTAGCTCTGCAGCATGACCATCAACTATAGTCGCTGTCATCGGCACGTTCATCAAGCGCGTGGCCAGCTATAGCGCTAACCTCGATTCAGTGGCTGCCCCATGAGGGCAGCGCCATCACCCTTACGTGCGTTCGCTGCAAAGCGACAAACGCGGAAGCCTGTATTATTCCCTTGTACAGTCAAATTAGTCGTAGTGGTCTTCACTGTATACAGGCGTTCACAGTGCGTACGAAAGATAGGAACTCGGCCGGGACATACGGAATTCTTCGTTATAAAGGTAATTTCGTTGTAGAGGCCTTGGTTATAGAGACGCTCGGTTATACTTCGAGTATACAGCGAGGCTTTACTAACGGCGATACCGCGCTTGCTCTGCGTGCTGTAGTTTCTAGAATGCGCTAGAGGAAGAGAAGCGAGCTCTCGTACGGCAGCGGACCATATACGCTCACTGAAACAATAGCAGACGTGCCCCTTTCGCAGCACCGCTTACATTGGCGAGTCATATACGTGTACGTGCGTCGGACAATAGGGCGCGAACGCGCAATTCCCAGATCGTCGGCGCGCGAAAAGAAAGCAAGCAAGGAACACACTTCGCCTCGACCTCGGCGGGCGTACGATATATCGACGGCCTCGCAGCGGCGTGGCGCGGCGCACTGGACTCGTATACGTTTAATATACGCGTATAGCGGACACCGGTCAGTCGTCGCAGCCGACTTCGTTTGGCGCCGGCCGCCCGGCCGACAATGGAGCTTCCTGTCCACCCTATAGGGCTGCTGCTGCTCCGCCGACTCTCCAAGTGCCCCTGGGGCGTACACAATGACGTCTCCCTTTCGCGGCCGCGCGTTTATGTTACGTGTATACGGGCCGCTGCGCTGGCAGCGGCCTGTTCACGGTGGCCCCGGAGAGATTGTATCGCCCGACTCTCTCCTGCAGTTTCTCTCCTTTTTTTTTTTCTTGTTCCGTTCTTGCCCCCTTTGTTCGAGCTGCGTTGTTCCGACTGCGATTTCTCGACCCTTGGGATGTATAAGCTCGGATTGTTGCGCTAGCCTTGCGTATTTGTTTGTGTGCGTTTAAGAGCGTTCGATGGTTTCTTCTTTTTATTGCGTGTATGTATGTGTGTGTGGTGGGAACTCCACTGACGAAGCGACAGCCTTTTCACTTGCGCTTGCCGTCCTGTGAAGCGACGTCTGCGTGTGTCAGAAGGCGCCGAAGTGTGCGCCGCTACTGGGCGAGTCGCTTCTCTATATTCCTCCGCCGACAAGGAACTGCAGGCGCACGACTGCTCGAATGACGCGCGCGTGCTTCGAATAATCAGCGCATCAGTACGCTTCTCGACGGTTGAGCTTTAGTGTGGGGGGGAGGAAGGAGGGGAGTGGAGGTAGAGGGAGGGAGGGAGGGAGGGAGGAAGTCCGTGCGGTACATTGACTGTCTCTGGAGGATGAGAGCACTTCGATGGTATCGTACGAGGAACGGTTGAAAAGAGTGAAGAAATAGAGGGAGAGAATCTGACGAGGGGTTTCACCACGTCACTGCTGCCGTAAGGGTTGCTAGTAACGGTATAAACTTTAACGTCCTCATCTCACTTCTCCATATTTATTGGACAGCTAAATGATGTGGAAAAGCCAGCAACGAAAGTTGACAACCTGTACAATGTAATCTATCTATCTATCTATCTATCTATCTATCTATCTATCTATCTATCTATCTATCTATCTATCTATCTATCTATCTATCTATCTATCTATCTATCTATCTATCTATAATCTATCTATCTATCTATCTATCTATCTATTTATCTATCTATCTATCTATCTATCTAACGCGTGTGGGTTGGAGGTAGGGTAAATACGGTGAGCGGCAGTCTTTTTTCCCGTGACGAACCGTTTTAGCCCTGCGAATGAGGGGACCAAAAAGTGTGAATGAAAATATTTTACTTTATGAGTGGAGTTGAGAAGACGCACCCCTTCGCCTCACACACCAAGCCTATGGGGAAAAAATCTACGAATGACATTTTCCTGGACATTTCCTTCGAACTTGCTTTGAATCCATGTACTACTTCGGGAAAACAGTGAGAAACTACTATGGTGTTGGGCTGCTGAGCACGAGGTCGCGGGATCGAATCCCGGCCACGGCGGCCGCATTTCGATGGTGGCGAAATGCGAAAACACCCGTGTGCTTAGATTTAGGTGCACGTTAAAGAACCCCAGGTGGTCAAAATTTCCGGAGTCCTCCACTACGGCGTGTCTCATAATCAGAAAGTGGTTTTGGCACGTAAAACCCCAAATATTATTATTATTATTATTAGTGAGAAACTACTGGACATCGCCGAGTCGGCAGGGCAGATGCACTCTCAACGTTGTCAAACCCCTCTATTCGAGCGAGGGCTGTGGCAACACGCATCCGTGTACCCAGCTGGGCAGCCTGGACGAGTATAAGGAGTCACTGAACAAGGACACGCACTCGTTCGGATCGCGCGAGCCCGGCACTTTGAAATGTGCCGTTCGAGGCAGCCGCGCGCGGCAGTATGCTGGCTCGTGAGAATGCAGGGCGCTCACACAAAGCTATACTCAAGTAACTCGACTGCAGAACAATACACGCATTTACAGATAATAAATTCAGCAAAAGCATAGGAAAAGTTCATTGTCACGTTTATTTGAAGTGGAGAAATAATTGGGTCAGAGGAAATAAATGTGGACGAAAAGACTAACTTTCTGCAGGTGGGTGCAGAACCGCATGGTTCGTAATAACCATGCGCAGCGCAATCGTTTTAGCTGTCGCAGCTGCTGTGCTTCCGCACACTTTCTTGGGTATGTGTGCGCGCGTCACAAATTAGCACTGGGAGTGTTAGCAAGCGCCGCTCATGGCCAAGGCTGGCGCATGTGGAACTTCCTTTTAACCCCAGACGTGGAACGTGCTTTT
The DNA here is from genome assembly GCF_050947875.1 of Dermacentor variabilis. Taxonomy (NCBI): domain Eukaryota; kingdom Metazoa; phylum Arthropoda; class Arachnida; order Ixodida; family Ixodidae; genus Dermacentor; species Dermacentor variabilis. Next base: position 51,232,779 of record NC_134570.1, on the reverse strand, counting down.
AACCCCAGACGTCACGTGGTACGTGACCCTTTGCCTCATTGACGAGTTAGCATTCTTAGGGAACTCCACGCCCAGGCTTCGCGGCGGCAGCGCCAGATGGCGCCGACTGTTCTTGGGGAAGCGCGAAAGAGGAATCCCGCTGGAGTACACATTTCATTCACAACTAGTTTCGACGGTGGCAGTACGTTGTGTTGCGATATCGTTTCAATGCTAACCGCATTACCGGATCGACAGACATCGTGAGATGGTTCTTGCCGAATTCCCTTTTGTTTCTACGCTTCAGTTAAACGTGAAAAATCAGCGTCCCCGATTCCTTCTCTAGCATCATTATCATTTGCTTCGTAATATGGTTGTGTCTAACGAAAAATATCTTCCTTTAAAGTATAAAAAAAATCGAGCCCCTCGGATCCCCACATTCTCGCTCATTGCATAGCGACGGTTTCGAATTTGGCCGTCATGATGCGATGAGGTAGCAAACGAGGGTTTATTTGCAAGTTTTCTGCTCATAACCTCACGTACAACGTGACATCTGCGTTCAAGAGAGACGTTCCAATTCCGCGAAAACTTTCTTTTCAGCCAAAACAGTTTTCTTATTCTTTTTCTTTTACCTAGCATGATTTCATTTGTCGGTATAATTCAGTAGGGAATCACTAGCTTGGTATCTAAGCATTTCGTCAGTTTAAAGCGGACTCGCTGCATTGTCTGACAGTTCGTAGTATCACTGAACTTCCTCCAATTTATTTCAGTCTTTCCCCCCCATATTGAAGTACGTGGGCGGCTCCGTTAATTGCCTACTAAAATCGCACTGAAGTTGAGCAGCAGATCTAAGTCTAACGCAGTCAGAAAGTTGCGAGTTCGAATCATGTCGGGGGTCACCACTCGTGGGAAGGTGATAGGCTAAGCCACTTCCACACGTTTGTGAAATTGCTCTGCGAACGGCAGCGAAAGTAAAACTCTTGCTTGGGCTAGTTGGTTCATGTTTGAATGAGTAAAGAGCAAGGCGCAATGGACCAGCAGTCAGCGCGCTGCTGTTTAACGTCCCCGCGGTTCCAGCGCGAGCCACGGTAAATGGTGGTGACGACGACGACGACGACGACGACGACGACGACGATGATGATGATGATGATGATGATGATGATGATGATGATGACTGTGATGATGACGACGATGGCACAAGCCCGCTGCGTGAGAGGGGCCGTGACCTTAGCAACCTAGTTACGCCACTGCGGTCTCGGAGGCCATGGATAGGATGAAATGGGCCAAGGATCGGGCGCCGTTGTAATGACAAGGAAGTTAACGAAAAGAATCAGTCATAAATCGAGCCAAGTAATACGTAATACAGTGGTCAGCCGCCAGCCACGTGAAACGAAATAAAGATAGAAATCTTGGCCTTAAAGAAAGTTGTTGCTGGGCTAGTTGGTTCATACTTGCACTCTTAACGAAGTTCTTAGACGGGTCCTGTGTCTACCTTCTTTCGTACCGTCTTATCAGGCGCACGCTCGTTAAACCCGCAAATAAACGTCGAGCCTAGGGAGTATTCTATGAAGCATACCTTTTTATTTTATTTTTTTTTCGTCATCGAACGCGGCGATAGCGGCTTGCTATACTCACGCAAATTAAATTTCTTTTTCACGAACTGTTATTGGCGTTCGTTTGCTGCCTTCAAAGAAGCAGAGGCTCCGAATCCCTCGAAGATTTTCGGTTCATGAGATCCGTGCCCGCGGTGACAGCACGCTCGCCGCAACGCGTGATTAATTAGTAAATCGGTGTCGAGAACAACGAGACGCAGCTTTGCGCGAGCATATACGCAGAAACGAACTCCGGGAATCAGCGGCAGAGCCTGGAAAGCAGACCCCGAAATTCTATAACGTCTGCAGCTGCGCCACTGATGCGAACACCGAGGCACCTCCAAAAATATAGACGACACTTCACCGCCGAAACAATCCCTCGCAAATGCACTTCACCGTGACGCTCTTGAAAAACAGGTTAAAACAGGATGTTCATTATATCTTGATTTCTCCTGTTTTCATTTTGGTTAGGACTCTATGCATACTAGTCCCCAAGCTTTCTTTCTTTCTTTCTTTCTTTCTTTCTTTCTTTCTTTCTTTCTTTCTTTCTTTCTTTCTTTCTTTGCAGTGGAGCTGTACAGCTGCACCCCCCAATACATTTGCCGTGTCCGTGGGCAGAAATGTGGGCCGATCCCGCAAGTATAGTCCAATACCAGGCCGACCCGCGGCGGAGGTGAAGCAAGCTTCAGGCACTCGGCGAATAATAATAATAATAATAATAATAATAATAATAATAATAATAATAATAATAATAATAATAATAATAATAATAATAATAATAACAAATGAAATAACTCAACCAAGATACATTATTTCAAGTCAGTGGGTACACTGGGATTGTTTGTGAACAGCACATGAACTCACGAGCAAGAGGCATTGCCATATACGCAAACGAAAAAAATAAATGTATGCACTACCCTTGAGTCGTTGAGTTGAGTTGAGTTGTTGTAGGCTACTGGTGGGATTAGCCTTGCAGTTGCTGCCTGCAATTGCTCCACCATAGCGACACTTAAAATAAATAAATCACATAATCAGACACAGACCTCACAATTACAGATGGTCACTCCTCAGTTCACCATGTGGAGGCCAAATCCGTGTCCTGCAGGTAATTTAAAAGAAGGCGAGAGACCTCCTTCCTACGCAACCGGTTCTCGCGCGGCAAAACAATGTCCTGAAGAGAACTGTGAGAAACTCCTGTCTTCTTGAGGCACCCGAATAACACCCTCCTTTCCGCGTTATACACAGTACAGCACATTAGGTAATGTTATACGTCACCGCACACACCACACGTTGAACATAATGGTGATAACGCCAGGCCAGTCTTGTACATCCACTCAGGGGTACGAGCAGAGCCCGTGCGAACGCGGAGCAGTAAGGTGGCTTGGTTTCTTTTGAGACCCTTGATCACACATGGCTTGTGAGCCGAGCTCCACAAAGAACTGAAGTGGCACGACACCGCTTCTCTGAAGAGTCTGTTGTCCTCTTGAGGCACTCTTCTCAATTGATTCCCAGACAGCGCTCTATGGGCGAGGCTGTCCGCCATCTCGTTGCCTATGATACCTATGTGTGAGGGCACCCATTGGAAACGTATGGAGAAGCCTTTGATATGGAGATTGTGCACCGAGCGTAAGGAGCTAAGACATAAGGCATCAGTAGGGAACCCGTGCTCTAACCTTTGAAGGGCAGATTTTGAATCTGTAAGAATGACAGCAGGTTTTCGGCCGTTGTGGAGGACACGACTGCAGTGAAGCGAACAGACCAATCACACTTCAAAGAGGGAATGTGAAAAGCAGCTGCACTGGATCCTTTGACCTTGTCCACAGAGCCATCAGTAAAGGTTTGAAGATGACGTGCATATTCAGTCTCAAGATGTTCCAGTACCAGCGAACGCGTTGCCGCCAGAGGAGAACTCCGCTTAGCGCGTACGTGAAGAATTGTCAACGAACAATCGAGACTCGCGAATGACCAAGGTGGTTTCAACCTCTTAGTTCGACCTCTAGCGTCAAGACCAAGGTAACCAAGAGTATTTAGTGCCAAGTGCGCTCGGGACTCAGATCTCTTTCGAAGGCGCTATAGAAGGGCTCGGCCGGCTGCCGTCTGTTTGAGGCGGCCAATTTGCATCAATAACCTTTGTGAAGCGACTAGGCTAAGAGGTCTCGATAAAGATTCATAAAGTACTGCATTGTTAGGAGCGGTCTGCGGAACGCCAAGAGCCCTTCTTAGGCCCTTTCTGTGCAGAACCTCAAGTCGGTCCAGCTGTGATATCGAGGGGGAAATTAAAAGGAGCTGATACATTATTCGACTCGTCACTAGTGCATCGTGCAACCTGATCATTGAAGAAGGGTGATCTCCCCATTGCTCACTTGCAACTCTACGGATCACATTGAGACGCGAAGATATCGATGTCACAACCGAGTCCACAGCTCGTCGCCACTGTAGGCGGTAGTCAATAATGACGCCCAAAAAGCGCTTGTGTTTCAATTGTCGAAGGCAAGATTGAACAAAGTCTATCTTCCCAGCCGCGCATACCTCCTTCCTCTACCTCGCAAGAGGACAATGCCACTGACTGTGGCATTGTGGACATGTCAAAATTTCGTCTGCCGCTGAAGTGCTGATTGACTGGGGGCGCGCCTGTCTCCTTCTGACGCGTTCCCCAACCCAGCCAATCAGAACTTCAGCAGCAAACGAAATGGACGTATCCGCTAGGGGGACACTTGAAGAATAACTCCCTTCCCCTTCCACCCATGAGCAGCCGGTCCGGAGTCGCTGCAGGAGACCGCGCTCCTGCCTTATGAGACTGCGATCAAGCAGCGGACGTGGGGATAGACCGCCGTTGATGCGCCGATCCGGGTGAAGCGCCGTATAAGGTGCCGCTTTTCACAATATTATCCCACTATTTCACATATATGTCGTCTCCAACAATAGCGCAGTCATGATTAAGTAAAAAGAAACATGCTTGATACTAAACATGTTGCAATTTTACTTAAGCTGAACAATTATCGCAAGCGTTAAAGGAAATGGTGCTTGAAATAAAAAAATGTTGCTTAGGGCAGGTCAGGCGGCTCCTCGTTATGGCTCCCAAGCAGTGTCGCATTCGGAACTCGGTTTGGAAGCAATCCATCTTCTCATCTCGCTCATCACGAACATTGTGCGTAACGTGACGACTAGTTTATCTGCGCATTTCCGTGGGTCTGCGTGGTTATGTGTTTGTGCGTGTGGACTCTGACACTTCTTTCGAAACCTGCCGCGTACACAGTGCTTCGTACTTTGTATATGTTATCGTCCCGGTGGAATTGTGCCGCCATTGTGACTCAGCGTTCGTATCGTCTCTTGTTGAAATAAACTTTTTCTAAAACATTAACTTCGTTTTTTTTTTCCCTCTGCTTTATCTCCTGGGTCTTCTGTTTGGTACAGTCTCCGCGCAGTGACACCTCCGCCGCGGGTCCCAGAGACGTTATCTGTGGCAGCGTCTCCGCACTTTGTTTTTTCGGGAAACGCGGGCTTCGCGGGGGTCGGCGCATACCTATTACAGGGTATATACGCGGTAAAGCGGCGGTCCTTTGGAATGCGGTTCTCCGCGCGACGGATCTCAATTTACTGTTGTCCGGTCTCCGCGTCTTCTTCCGCTGCTGCGCTGTTTCGTTCACTTCGTTCCTTTGTTTGTTTATTCGCTCTTTTTCGTTTCATCCCGCCCCGAGTTGTTTCCGACTGGGCGTTCGCCGTGCGTGGCTTCCAAGAAACAGTTACCGCTGCCCGAAGCAACTGCGAAGGAAGGGAGCCGTACGGGTATGCGTGTGTGTATGTGTGTATGCGTGTGTCGGGGCCAAAAAAAAAAGAAAGAGTAAGAAAATCTTTACACGTTTTTTTTTTTTTGCCCCGTAAAATATAGCATGATTTGTTTTTCTTGTTCTACCCGTTGTTGTTGTGGTCGTCGTCATTGTTTTGTTTTCTTCTTTATGTTGTTGTTCGTCTTCTTGAAGTCGTACGAAAAATGCGAACCCTCCTCTGTCTCAATCTCTCTCTCTCTCTCTCTCTCTCTCTCTCTCTCTCTCTCTCTCTCTCTCTCTCTCTCTCTCTCTCTCTATGTGGGTGTGTCTCTTTTCTTTTCACATTTCAGAAGTCGCTTGAGAGGTGTCCTGTTGACAAGACGGACCGTCCTATAAGCGGGCCGTGATGCGCGTTGTGGATTTTGGGTGTCAAAACGCCTAAATCTTTCCGAGACCATCGCTGCCCGCCACCGCCTCTTCACGCGTCTATCGGTCTTCTTTCGGTGTTATTTTTTTTTTTTTCTGTCGTGGGATCCTGCGGGATTTGTTGGCCACACGTGCTCCCAACTGTATGTTTACTGTATGCGTTGCCAGTTATCTTCGGGTGACGAGAATATATCCTTCCGGCGTTTTCGATTTCATTCCGCGCGTGCCTTTGCTAAACGGCTTGGCAACGAAAAGGGCGTTTGTGCTCGGCGAGTGTTTGTTTGCTTGCTTTAAACGCCGCGGGCTTTATTCCCTGTTCTTCTAGCGAGGTTTGAGGTGGTATTTGTTGTTGGCGATGGTAGGATGGGTTGGTGTTGCAATTGGGATGCTTCTTGCATATGCGAATGGATTAACCTACGAGTGGAACGAGCCATACCTCCCCCGCCTCCCTCTATAGTGCGCATCAAACCTCGCTCACAGCTTAAAAAAAAAAGAACACACACACACGCATATATTTCGTAATTGTACGAATTGTACAGAATAATTGCGGTTATCGATCGAACAGGGACAGTTACGGGCGTCAGCGCAGGGCCTACAACATGTCAGCGAAATCAAGACTTATTCTGGCTCCAAGCTAACCCTCACAGACTAGCACACAAGCTGCGAGAGAAGAAAGTTGCGTTGCGTGCATTGTGTGCGCATGGCTCCACTGATCAGCGAAAAATTGTGAGCTTGCCCGTAAGAGGCGTGACTAAGCTCGTAGAAGCCTCAGTTCACACGGACCACGTTCGGTAAGCCATAATTGCTGCGTTAGTATAGTTATCAAACTGCACGGTGCCCGCTCGAATGTCCCTGCTTTCACGAAGAGAGGTCTCCGTTGTACCGAGGGGGAAAAAAAAAGTTCATTGAGCGGCATGTCTTCCCGTGGAATCTCACTGTCGTGCGTGTAAGTTCACTGAACTTCAGAAACGAAACAAGCACTGCATGAAATCGAGTTACGCATCTTTCTCCAGTGAAAGTTATACTGCGAGCATCCGGCTCCGTGGAAGCGTTCCTTATATATAGCGCATCGCACGAACAGAGAGTAACTCATCCACAATGGATAGATATCTCACGAGTCCTAAGCACTGCGTCTTGCACGAAAAAGCAAAGCAAAAGAACAAGAGTCGGAGTGGGGTAAGAAAGTGGGAGGGAGGAATTCCACTCAATGTCGCGGTTCCACGGAATCTCCCTGGAGCTCCCCTCTTCCCAAGTGTATCTCTTCTCGACGCGCATTCCCGCATTCGCTCACGAACGGCTCGCACGTCGTGACTCTGCTGCGCAGAATGCGCGGGGGTCGGGGGTGGGAGGGGGGTCCGCGAGATAAGCCGCGTTCATTAAACGATAGCGCCACGCCGCACAGCCTCGCATCGCCGCGCGCGACGTTGCAGCGGGCGAGCATCGCTCCGCGCGCGTCGAGCGACTCAGCGCGAAGCCACGAAAGGCTAATAGCCGCGGACAAAAGGAGGAGCGCGCTGACCGCACAGCCGAGTCCAGGCGTTTCACCGTCGCCTTCGCTCGCACGGTGGCGTAGAGGTTACGCGGCAGTCTCCCGCCGGTGACGACGACGACGTGCCGGAGTGAGCGTACGTGCGCACACGTGTGGCGTTCGTGCACAGCCGTGTGGTACAGTGCGGCGACTCCTTCGCCCTCGCACCGGGGCCGCGCTGCGCTCCAACCATCCGCAACGGCTGCAAATACGAGCAGTCGAGAGGAGAAGGAAGAACAAGGAGATGATGAAGAGAGGAAAGAGAGCGGGGCACGTCTTCTCCCTCATCCTCAAACGCCATAACCTGGCGCTGTGTGTGCGTGCGTGCTCCTGTTGTTGGGGCGCCCCGCCGAGTTATCCAGCCTGCCGGCCTTTAGCCAAGCCGCTACCACGGCAGCGTCTCTGTTGCGCCTTCTTCGCCGCCCTCCTCTACCTTGCTGCCGCTTCCCCCGCCGCGTCTGGTTCGTCCTCCTCCCACCTTCCTCGCTTCTGGTGGTGCACCCTTCTTTGCGCACGAAACAGTCCTTCTCTCTCCTCTCCGGAAGTGCGAGGAGAAACATCCTCTTCGCCGCTCGCTCGCTCGCACCAAACAACAGCAAGAAGAGCAGCGGGCTATTTGGCCTCCTACGTCCCTCCACACCAACGCGTTCCCCCCGTCCCCCCCCCCCCCGCCCCATCCACCCTCCATCCATTCCTCGCCCTCTGGTCCGCATAGCTGGAGTTCCAGAGACGGCCCGGTCCCGGCTGCCGCGTTTCGCTCCTTCGTTCGGTCGGTCGGTCGGAATGCAGCGGCGTCGCCGGCTGTGGCCGCTTGATACTCGCCTCTCCTCCAGCCGACGCCGAGCGATCTTCGCGGGACGTCCCGTACGAGACCGGACCGACTGCTGCGCCCCGTGAACGTGTTTCGTCCTGTCCTCTGCTGGTCCTTTGCCCTGTCCTGGGAGCCCAGTGTCTTCCTCGCTGCTGCCCCGTTGTGACGCCGCTGTTGGATTGTGTTTCGTCTAAGCGGATGCTTCGTTACTTCGAGCACGGACGCGTACAAGAGGACCACTGAAGCCATTGGCGTGCCTTTGTCGACGCGTGGCCGCAGTTTCGTACCGGGAAAGTCTCCGCCGCGAAAGTTTGTTCTGACTGAAGAATCGCAACGTCGACGGTTGAACAGGCTGGCTGCCAGGTGACGAGCCGGCGAGCTGCGCTACCAACTTGGTCGTGCAGCCGAAAAGCCATTCGGATACGTCTGCGGCTAAACGCAGGGCGAAGCAGCACGTCCGCGCGTTTGTCGTCGTGGAAGCCCCGTCGTGACCAACCGGGACTTTTCTCTAAAAGCCACAGTGCAGGGATCATCAAAAGAGCGCGTGGCCACTTACTGCATCACCTGCGAAGGCAAGAGGGAATGCCCGTTCGACGGAGTCGTGCACGCCGTAGCAGCAGCAAACGGCAGACAAAAACTGCTGCTATACAACCGGCGACCTGCTCCTCGTAAAGGGGTCACATCCAGAACCGCTAACCTGCAGTGCGAGAAGTGGCCGTCGCTGTTGCTCAGTCTGCGTAGCGCTGCGCACGAGAAACTTGTACCACCGAGGGTGATCAAGACGGTCTTGGACTTGTTCATTTTTTCTTTTTTTTTTCTTTTTTGCCACTACAATGTGTGCGTACGTTTCCCCACTGGAGGTGACCGCATTCTTTCGCCCTCAGTGATTGCGTCTGACGGCTCAGCGCGGTGACCCTGCTGCTTTACGGATTGACGGGGCAAGTTGACGAGCTGGCGCCGTCCTTCACTTCGCCCGATCGCTGTGATGTAGCAACCACGTGCCGTTCCGTCTTTCTGGGTTACTTTTTTTTTATTTGTGCTTGATTGCGACCCCCCTGTGCCGAGAGGAAGTGCCGGTCCGTATTCCTCGCCTTCTTCCGGAGCAAGAAAAAAGTGGCTGACGATTTTTGGAAACGGCAAACCCCCGGCCGAAACGCATATACACCTGGGAGTCCACCGAAGGCGAAGAAGATTGACGAAAAGGCGCGCTCTCCCTCTGCGCTAGAACGAGCAGGTGTGTCTCGTGCCAGCCTCGATGAGAACCGCGCTTCACGACAGCAAAGCCGGGAAGGCGCCTATATTCTCACTATTGCGTTTGTCGGGTGCAGGTGTGTGTACCAGAACCCTTTCGCATCGCCTCGCACAAACTTAGCAGACAAGTTCTTCCGGCCAACTTCCTATCCTAACGACCGCGCTAAGACCGTTTCCGGATTCAAGCGGCCTCACCGTCTGCGGATACCGCCTCATTCGAGAGCTACTCGGAGAAACGGCCTGCTGTAGCCTTTCGACCGGTGGGTGGTGTGCATTTACGTGTGTGATTGAGCTCCACTGCAGCTGCTTTAGTTTCGACGACGCGGGACGCCTGCGTACGGTATACGCGCGAGCCAATAAGCAGTCGACGACCACTTCGTTCGCCCCGGTGGGAGAATCGGCGCGAACCTTCACCTGCGTCTGACCTCCCGGTTGACATCGTTTCGTTCGCCAAGGTCGGTTACCGACGCGCGTGATACCAGTGCTCCGTTCGTTGCCGCCCTGTGGTTGCTTCGTGTAGTTGGCCGTACTTCGCCAAGGAGCCATGCCGAGCGCGGGCGGATGCGTGGTGTGCCTACTTCCGGGACTGTGGCGGTCGGCCTCGTCTCGTTCGAGCATCTCCTCGCGGAGCGACGACGAGCCTCCCCCCGCCGGGTTCATGGACAGGCCGAAGGTGAGAGCGCGAAACGCCCACTAGGGTGCATTGATGCATTGATCCTTGACCAGGGGGTCAATCGCGTGGTATGCTTTTAAAGTAGATGCGTCGTTTTACGGCCTGTAGGCGTCTGGTAAGGGGATGCCTAGCATTCCCGGCAAAGGGATGCAACGAAACCGCATTAGGGCGTTTAAAAAAAATAAATATTACGTGGGACAGATGACACAATTCTAGGCCATGAGCTGCATGGTCTACTCGAAGAGGCATACAGTTACGCGTTGAAATTAAACAAAAAAGAATGTTGAACTTCGATCTTCATTTTCTTTTTTTTTTAATTTCTGCTAATAATCAACCTGTTACGCGAAACTAACAAAAACATTGTTTCAACATGGTGTTCGATCAGTCTAAGTTGTCTCTGAAAGTGTCCATTTACCTAGTGCCGCAAAGATAGGTTTCTTCTTCTTTTCGCGCGCGCTTATTTTGCGCCTCGCCAACTCCCGTCTCCATCTGTATTATTCCGTAGCAACATGGACCTTCGCGCGCCGTTTCTCGACCGACGCCACCGGCTTTTCACCCCCCGACTGCGAATCCGCTGCAGCCGTACACCGGTCGGCGTGCGCTGAGCGTGGAGGGACGGCGACGACGACGAGGCCGGCGGCGCGGCGCGCGCGAGGCGTTCCATAATTTCGGCGCGAGCTCCGGGAACGCGACCAGCTGCGTGTTGGCCGCCCACTTAGCAGTTTAATTACGGCTCCTCGCGATCTCTCTCGGAGCACCGACGAAAGCGAGCGCCGCTCATTACGCCGTCGTCGTCGTTCCACGGAACAACCATATCGTTGCCGGATCTGCTATGTATATATAGACGCGTGCCACGGCGGCTGCACCCGCGTGCACTGTTGCGCTGCCGTGTGTATACATTCGCACAGGCACTCTGCGGCTCCGCGACGTGCTCTCGGACTGCTTTCGTGTTTTCCTTTTTTTTTTTTAATTTCGCACGCTGATAGAAAGACAGCCGTTTGTGCAGGACCACTTCTGCCATCTTTGGAGGCATCACTCGCATACATCGTCGTCGTCATCATCATGATAATCATCATGTTCATCATCATCATCATCATCATCATCGCGTTCGCAATGGTCATCGTCACCTCCTCCTTGTTTCTTTCTCACAGATATCGATGCAGAGCGAGAGAGAGAGCGAGAGAGAAAGATCATTGCCAGATGTATGCTAATATGAGGAACTGATACATCGAAATATATCATATACAGCATGTATCGAATGTATACATCGAAAAGATGTGCTCCCATGTTCAGATCGCGTATCTCGAAAGCGGTGCCAGTCTTACAATTTCAGCTAAGCAGACATACTTCAGTTTTCCTCGGCTTTAATTTCGTAATTGTAACATGGTGCCCTGAAGTGAGTAATTAAAAATTTATTCAGAAACCTTTCGTTGATTAAGGAAATTAGCGTCAAGTTATTTTTCGCTTTTAATGGCCGCTTGGCCACGTCGCCCTATCTCTAAAAATAAAAAAATAAAAGAATGCGGTGGGAGAACAAGCTGTCACAGCTTCTTTTAAAAGGAAGTGGCCCGCATTAAAAAACAAAATTAAACGCTTCGTAGATTGCTTGAATGTTTGGCAAGACAGAGGTTAATAGGCAAATGGAGGCTTGAGATAATAAACAGCGGTCGAACAGGAGATGTTTCATTAATGGCTGGAGACAACGTTCTGGTAACGGGACTTTTCTAATTAATTACACGCCTGCAGAATCCTGCGTCCACATTACAGGGATTTCCCTCTCAGCTGCCATTCAAGAAGACAATAAATAAGCAAACAAATATATAAATAAATAAGTAGAAGAAAAAGATATAGAGAAAAAACAGGTTAAAGTGGTCCACAAAGTAGTTAAATATTAAAATTCTCGTCTGAAGTTACAGGCTTAGATTATCCCTCGTTTATATATGCGACTAGCATATACACGTGAGTTAAGTAAAACAATATCTTCTACAAATTGCGCAAGTGCTAATCGACAAGTAGTTGTGTTTCGACAGTTCCCCTTGTCGGAATATTGACTCGTTTCGAAACGTGTACTGTGCGACGAACTATTTAATTTCGACCCCCGCGGACAGGCGTGATTTGTCACGTTTCGTTGACGTTGCGTGGTATCTTAGGTCGTGTGCCCTGCCATTAAGAAAAGCAGCAGCCCTCAGAATCTGTTATTCACTTACCGTTCTTAAACCGATCGCGCGGAGTAAATGTACGGCAAACCATCGCGCATAGTAGCCAGATTTTGATTCGTCCTGTAGGAAGGCCGGATTGTTCACCATCGTATCGCTTCTAAATATTAGTATGTTTACGCGAATACTTTTGTTATATAACAAGCTTTTCTTTCTTGCTTTCCTTTTTCAATATATATTCCCTGTAATTTATCGACTACTTTCCCCCTGGCTACGCGGATGAGCGCGTCAGCGGTCACGTGCGCACCGGCAAAAAAATTATTTTCCTTCCAATAAAGAGCTTCGCTATCTCTCCTGTTTCCTCCAGGCATATTTAATGGTCATTAGTGAAAACAAATCACTCTGCGTGTTCATTAGAGGTTCGCCTAGAGCCATTAGCGACGACTGATGACTTAGAACGTTCGTTACAGATTTGCGCAGTCATTTCATGAGCACATATGGGCCGACTCCGACTGTGTGCACCTGCGCAGGGATTTGCTCTGGAACATTGCGTCACGCGCTCGAGACAGACAGACAGACGCGCTTACTAAACAGTGCAGAGGACGAAAAGGATAATGAATGCCAACTGGCAACATTCTATTACCGTTGCTGATACATACCATCCGAGGGGAAGGCCGAATAGTAACGATGAAGATAGCGAAAAAGAAAAAAAAAAAGTCTGCGAAAACCATCGATGATCGTTGCCTGTGTAAGGTAATAGATTAACGTTTCTTGAAAGCTCATCGCTTTACTAAATGAATGATCTGCTTGCACGCATACAGGTTTTGGGGTTAGGATATTTAGGTAGCGTTCGTTCTGTCGTCGCCCGATTCCGTCAGGAACAGTGACGTTGGCGAGCATATCTGTAGCGATAGTATATATGTGGCTATGCATATTTAACCGATTCGTCGTATGTGCGTTGGTAGCAGTGCGAGCGTCGGCGTAGGAGTAGAGGGCGGTGGGTATGAAGGGCTGCTGTCCTTCCCAATCGATCCATTACCGCAGAGTGTCAAAAGAGCTGTAGCACTGCGGGGTACGGAGTCTAATTGGGGCGTCTAAATTGAGGAGTCATTGCGGAGTCTACTTTGACGTCATTATGGCATAAGTTGGTTGGTTGAAATATGGCGGAAGTGCTCGGCAGAATTGTACGTCATGCTCCAACGGGGATGTAGCTATGAACCCGCTTAAGTTCGTAGTGCAGCTTCAAAGCGGCGTTTAAAAATTTTCAGCGGCTTCACTCGCTGTCACACCACACAGTGACGGCTGGTCGTATACGCCGTAAAAGTACAGTTAAGCACTTTCTGGTGCTTTCGAGGTATTATCATTATTATTTTCTTTTACGTTTTCAAATGAAGGAGACGCGCATTGTACAGCACACGCACAGGAATAATTCCCGGAAATATTGAAAAGGCGACTTAGAAGATTGTGATTAGAGACAAACAAAAAGTGTCGAAAACATGCGGCTTTGCATTCAGGCACTAACTAGTGCGGTTTGCCAACGTTCTTTTGTGCCCGCTAACCCTACGTCTTACTGCAACACGGGTGTGTCGCATTGCGTGCATACCTCCAGACATTAATCTGTCGCCTGTCTATTGCTCATGCTCGCAGGGTTCACAGCTCCGTATGACGCCATCGTTTCGTGCATGTTGCCGAATAATTCTCCTTAACATTGTTCTTTTATCTCCTCCCCCCTCCCCCAATATCCCCGTCCTCATTGTGATTTTGTCTACATATATACTTTTGATTTGCATGCACTTCTATAGCCCGCTTTCATTATCCTATATCAGTTTTTGGACAACTTTAGGTTTGGGTCGCGGATCAAGGCGCCTAAACTACGTGGCGGCGACCTCGTGCTAGCTCGACGCCTTCCCCCCCTCCCCTCCTCCACCACCGTGGCCGCTTCTTTTTCCCAGATATAGCAGTGCGCTCCGGCGGGGCCTTCGTACGGCTCCTGTCCGTCCCACGTGCGCTAGCCGTAATGTATGGCTTTAATATGCGCGTACACGGGCCCACCACCGCCGCGTGGTCGCCGTTGTAGTGGCCACCGCTATTGCCGCACCCACGCATAGAAAGGGAGAAGGTGTGGGGGAGGGGGCTAGTCAGAGAGAAAAGAAGAAGGGGGTATCGGTTTTCTTTTGTCGCCGGGGCGCTCTGGGGAATTCCTCCTCCTTTTGTCGAGGCCATGCAAATTGGACTTCGGCGTCGACGGGACCCCCCCTCCGTCCATCCATTCGAATAGCGTGGGTCGAGACGGCGTGCGGTCTGGAAATTGGGTGAAAAGTGACGACGACGCCCCCGAGTTGAGGGGAGGGGGTTGGCAGGCTTTTCGAGTGACTATATATAGTGCGTGGCCGGGAAAGACCTCCATTCCATTTCGTGCGCTCGAGGCTGCAGCATTGCGGAGTGTGAAAGGCCTGGGAAATCCAGTCGCGAGAGCACTAGTGGTGTAGTAGGGCAGCCGTCCCCGGCACTGGCGCCAGCGGGAATTTGTCGAAATGTTTTTTTTTTCGGGGTGCCTTTGGTGGAGCCCCCCGACGCTTCGGGGCAGTTACGGCGACCCGCCGCTTTTTTTCTTCGGCGCTGGCCTCGTTGCGTTTTTAATGCGTTAGCATTGGGAGTGTCAAAGTTCCAAAAAGTGCGTGTTTGCGTGTGAAGTGTTGGAAGCCGGTCACGTGGTAGAGGTAGGGAGGGGATGGGAGAGCTTAGAAGAGCGTGTGTGCGTTTTGTACATGTCTGGACCGCCGCCAGTTGCACTTCGCTCCTCGAAGAGGCGGGACGCGTGTCGAGCGAGCTCCTGAACGACACGTTGCAATGCGGTGAACGCGGATTAAGTCAATAATCCGGCGGAAGGTCAAAGAGCTGCTACATAATGCTAACGCATTTCTCTCGCATTTACTGTTAAATAGCCACTGTTCTTTTTTCTGTCGTCTTTGCAGCAACACATGTATGGTGTCGGATCACTATAGCCGCAGCAATGACTGAACTGTATATCGTTGCTCATTTCGCTGCTGCTGCCGCGGGTCTACCACTTATAAGCAATAGTTAATGACGTTTCACGCCCCGAACCTGCAACACTGGGCTACAGGAAGGACGATTGGATAGAGGAGGCAGATATAAGGCAGGTCAATTTTGACTACCCGGTGTTCTTTAACCTGACCTGCATCTTAACTGTGTACACAAGCGCCTTTGTGACTACACCCCTATACGGAGACTACATGCAAGTATTGTGGTGGTGATGGTGGGTCGTATATAGCAACAGGCGGGTTTAGCCTGGCGACCAAGGCCGGCAATTGCTCCGCCCGAGCGTCTCTTATAGAATCACTGTGGTGTTTCACCACATGTTCATCAGAGTCTCTCTTAACAACGCGATAAGAAACATGCAATTTCTTTGCGGCCTACAACTGATACTTCGGGGAACGCACGGTGTTGCAGGCGCGCATGCGGAAGGCTCTCTCGAAACTTTGCAGATTTTCCAGAAGAGCGTCCCTTTCATCTTGGAATTTTGGCCACGACCATAGTGTTCAGTGTCTCCTGTCTCGTCGCATCTACATGCAAGTATTGCTTTACAACAGCGCTCGCATTTAAACTCCCCATCCACCCCCTTGGGAAAGCGCTGTCTCCGCCCCCCCCCCCCCCCCCTGCGCCCGGGAACCGAGCCTGCGACCTCGCGCTCAGCAATATAGGGGAGCACAATTACATAGACATAGTCAACGCAGCGGGTATAATTGGAGGACATCGTTTCACATCACGCCTTCGCAACAACAGCCACGTCCTTAACATGCGCGCAGTGCGCCTATACATGGAACGATTGATTGATTCATCGGGGTTTAGCTTCGTAAATGAACACTTGAAATAATGAATAAGAGACGGCGTCTTAGTCGAGAGATCTTGGTTAACTTTAATCTCCTGCTGGGGTGAGGGGGCTAAATCTTACACTACGCGAGCGCTTTTGCAGTCCGCGTGCAGCGAACGTTCTTGCAAGTCTCAGTGCGGCCATCGCAGCCGACAAGCCAAGGAGGAACCTCCTTGCGACAATCGAACGTCGCAGCCGAGCACGAAAGTGTTCCACGCTGTTTCATATACGTCTGGACGCTCCGTCGGTGTCGTGAACTACGGACGTCCTCTCTGCTGCCCTGTTCATCTCGATTAGAACTTCCATCTGATGCCCCCTAATTGTTCTCTTCTTTCTCTCTCCGACTTTTCTTCTGGCCGACTGAGTCAGAAGCGCATTCCCAGGAGACAAAGCTACGTCTTCTTTTTCTCCTCCCTCACCCAGCGCTATTTCGTTCCCCTCCTCCTAATGGACGGCTTGCGCATTAGTCTCGCCAGGCCACACGCGTCCGTGCAGTAGATAGTCGTGCCGATCTGTTGTTGCTTCGTCCGTGAGTCGTGGCGATTTCCGTCCTTCTTCGCCGCCGTCCCGCGAGCTCTGTGCCAGCGCGTAACGCGATTTGCCGCCCTCTGTGCGTGGCGCTTTTTTTTTTTTTAGCCTTCGCTTCTTCGTGCTGCTCCGACGGCCCGGGACGCTTCGTAGCCCTGCCTGCTCCCGCTGCGTATCCCGGAGTCATCCTCGCGCGCACGCACGCGCGCGCGAGTGAGCGTCTGAGCGCGGTTAATGCGCGTCTAATTGCGACGCCGCCGCCGTTCCTAAAATTTGTGGCACGGCGGCGCTCTCTTCGGACACGCGTTTTGTTCGACGCCGTCTCGACGCAGAGGGCACGCATTGTCCGTTTCTGTCGTACATATAGCGCTCACATCGTGCAGGTTGCGTAGCAGGCAATTATGTACAGCGTGCCGCGTTCAAGTATAACAGCACGCATCGCGTGCGGCGGTGTGCGCTTGGCACTTACACCTACGGGGGACCTTTAAAAAACGCTCGACGTTCTCTTTCCTGTCGTTTTATACCCGACAGAGAACGCTGTAAGGGCCGAGTGCACGGATCCGTGACATACATATGTCGATCTGCGCCAGAGGCGTTCCCTCGGTAATGCGAGTACGTATATTGCTCGACGACGCGTTCGCGAAAACTCTTGAAACAGTTGTTTCCTCTGGTACGTATACATACCGCGTCGGTTACAATCTCGAACGTCCCGCAGTCATTGCTGTAACCCATGTAAGCTACGTTCGTATAAGCAACAGAAGTGTACGGTGCAGAAACGTGCCCTGGGCGTCCAGTCCGCAAGTCGTGAAACGCTGCAGCCGACATCCACCACTTGCTGTGGGTTTGCCCTGCATTGAAACCGACGAGGCTCCGACACCTCGCAGCAGCAGGACTTTCGCCGCATAACACTATAGCGATTACGCTGCGTGGACGCAGGGACCACGTTATCGATCCCTCCTGGACTTCATTAGATCCGCAAATCGTGTGGGAGGTGCTTGGCACAGGCCGCTGCAAGCCTGTTGTATACGTGTACCATGCCCCGACAGTTCCTGCAAAGCGATAAATAAAGAGGAGGAGGGAAAGAAAGGTATCTATAGGAGCCAACTTCAAGGAAACGCTGAATTTCCGGTTCAGAACTGCGGCGTCCGACAAACGACGACGGGGTACGACGACAGGACGAGAACGGCGACGCGTGGACTCACGTATACGTACGTCGCGGCCCTTGACGATGATAAACACGACCATATCTGACGAGAGATCAAGTACGTATACATATAGGCGCTTGTAAACAGCGGTAATCCCTGAAATAGCTGCGATATCACAATCGCAACTGCGGCAGCCGGTGTTGTCGCGGGTTATCGTCGACACGTATAATGCATGCCCATGTATGTACACAGTTCACTTCCTAATCGAAGGAACCCCTTATATACGGTGTTCTCGGCACCCCTTCCCGAACATATCATCGCACATAAGGGACACTGACTGCGGGCCGCCGCTCGCTTATACGCTTTCTTCGACCCGTTTTTCTTTTCTTTCCTTCACCACAGTGATTTCTTACCCAGCTTTGTATACGGCGAATCCTCGGAGAGGGCTACTATAACGAAGGCGATCGACGTTTCTATAGTTAACCTACTCCACTCATTTGTTTACCACATCTCCGTGCATCTGCAGCATGCTCCCGCAGAAACGACCCCGTTGAACCACCCACGTGCCCCTCCGATTTGCCTATCTCCTTGCATCTTCACGTTCCCACGAGAAGCGACCGCATGCGGTAACACTCTATACCGTGTATAACCTCTCCGAGATGTAACCTCTCTGATTAATGGTTAGCGGCAAGTTCTTTCGAGCGCCACTCGACGCACAAGGAAAGCCGCATCCGCACACCGTTCATATATATACTCCGCGGCGCGAAGCGTGCGTATAATAGCCGGACAATTGACGATGCCTCGGTCCTTGAGAGTCGCCGGCTAAGGACTCGGGGAGGGAGTGGAGGCAGTCTCAAGACGCTGTTGTTCGTGACCGCGGCGAGAGAGTGCGGCGCTGCCAAGCGCCAGCGCGCCCACTGCGACACGAACAGTGGAGGGACCATAACCATACCGCCGGCGAGTGCTACGCCGACGACGTAGCCGCAGAGGACACGCGGCGTGGGTTCGCCATCCGAAGCGTGACCGGAGTGGCGAGTACATACTTGCGAGTGGCTGGCTGCGAGATACGCGGAAGACTGGCCACATTGCGAGAGTTGTGCTTGTGGCCACGTGAGATCGACTCGTATATATACACCCCTTGCAGTGCGGATGACCGTCCGCTTTCCTGCCTGCGCCGAGTGCAGTCGTCGGGGTTGACCGTGCTCGCCGACTACGTCTGTCTAAAAAGCGCGGGCGAGAGATCCAAGTCGCGCTGTCTCTTGAGGGGGGTAGGAGAGGGATGGGACGCCCAATCAATTTGAGTGTGACGACGTTTGCGATGTTTTTTGTCTCGTAGTACTGTGGCTATTTCGTAAATCGTAATGTCGTTTGTCTAGACTGGAAAACGAGTGTTCTCTTTTCTTTTCTGTCTCTTGTTGTCTTCATTTAATAAAGAGGAAAACAAAGTGCAGTGGCGGTGGTGTAGAACTTTATTGAAAGCAGAGGTTATACCTTGCCGATGAGTAAATGATCACAAGCGTATTTTACGCAATATTTTACGTGCCTGTGGCGCCTTGGCTTGGATGTGCGGAGGTTTTTGTTTAATTTTCTATCTTCTTTGTTTTTTTTAAGCAGCCTTATCTTGCTTTATTTTTGCCACGTTTCCTTTTTCAGCTGCGTGTAGCGTTGCTAATTATAGATGAGCATTTGGAATAACCAGCTCTAAAGCTAAGTTGCGTTCCCGTCTTACCAACGCGTAAATAACCACCGGTGCGTGGGGTTGAGGGTTTGCTGCAGGTAATTTAACAATTCGGGCTAGCATTAAATGTGAACAAAATGCGGAACATCACGGCGACGGCGATGCGACGGCAGAAGTTCGCCTGGAGTGTTAATGTAATTGCTATCGCAATAAAATAACAGAGCGTAGGGGGTTAAAGCTCAGGGTCACTTATTACATGATCCATGGAGTTCCAACCTGCCTCTCCAGAACAGCACTTCTATGTGCATCGCAGACACCGTGGTGGAGAACTCTGAATTATATTCGACGACTGGGGTTTCTCAAACGTGCGCGTAAATTAAAGTATGCACCAGGTCTTTCTCGTGTTTCGCATCCGTCGATATACGGCCGCCGCTGCCGGGGACTCGAACCCGCGACCTTCTCGTGCTCAGCAGCAGAACGTCACGGCCACTCGCCCATTGCGGCGAGCGAAAGCCAAGTGTGACGCGTTATCCCGAGCCTCTACCCCCCCTTTGCAATCATTTCTTCTACCTTAACGGATGTGCAAGCGTCTTCATCCTTGTTGTCTGCGGTCCACAATGACAGGTGCGCAGCTAGCAGAACCCCCCATTCATAATTATGGACTCCTCCAATACTCTCGGTACCTCTTTTTTCCACCTTTGTCGCACATTCAGCGAGAGCCCGATGATGTATATGTGCGAACCGAAATGTGTTCGACCACGTCCGTTCGACGACCGTCCGGTATTTCGCACCTGTCACGGTCCGGTCTCCGCGCGATTATTACCATTATCGGCAGTGATCGATGAACAACGACTCGAAGCACGGCAGGGCGCACCGCGAGTTCTCTCCTCGACTCAAACAGGCGGTCGTAATAAGCATCCCGAAGGCGGCGGCGTTTCCACAACACTGGCCCTCGCTCTCTGTCCGGGATTGTCGATAAACGACGCTTCGCGCCGTCTCGGTCTCCGAAAAATTTTCTGTTTTTCTCGCGCTTTTTTTATTTGTTCACGCACTCATACAAGTTTCTTCGCCACAAAAGCCGTGCAGCGCGGCATGAGCTAGTGATGCAGCCAATCCGATATACCGAATTCGCAATAGAGAGTTTCAGTTTTCTTCTTAAACGTGTTACGCCGTATACGGAATGCCTGAAGATACCATAAGACGACGTACGCGTACAGCAACGGGGCCGCCATCTTGTGACGCCGACGTCAGCTGAATGAAGCAGACAGACAGCGAAGCTGCCAAAGGGCATAGAGAAAATCAAGAGTTTGCGCATGTTGTGTGTTTCTTCTTCGTCTGTTAAATTTTAACTGAACCGTAGAAATACTACGATAATGAGAAATGAAACTTGACGAAAAGGCAATTTGCAGCGTGTGGGAGTCTTGAAACCACATCTTCTTCGTTGCGCGGGCGGTGCCATTACCGTTAATTTACTGCGGCGGCCATTCCTCCGTCGGCTCTCTCGGGTGTTTGTGTGTGTATATATATAACATCTAGCCCAGGGAGTGTTAGTTAGCGCCACCAATCACGGCCGTAAGTACGGTGGATGTTAAAACGTCCCTCTTTTACCTCATGGCGTCACGTAGAACGCGGTATCAGGAGCAGGCAACCGGCCTATAAACCGTCGTAAGCCACTGGAACCTGATTCTCCTCAGTGTCCACCTAAGGAGCCCCAGGTATATAGGGGAAACTAATTTGCATCCCATATACGCTGTTGGGCTCAGGTCGGGGTGTGTGTGTAGTGTGTGTAGTGTGTGTAGTGATTTTTGGATGAGAGAGGAAGAGAGAAGTGCAGTGCCGTAACTGTCCCTCAAAGGAGGACACCTCAACAGCACTGCACAGGGAAAGGGGAGTGGGGAGAAAAAGATGGTCGGGGTGGATCATCGGCCACGTTCTAACGCACGGTGAGTTTTAACGCATTCTGGCCGGCTCGCGATCGGCCAGAATGCGTGGAATGCTGCAGGTTCGACGTTTCGCGACGCGCTGCACCCAATTGGCGTCAGGTCGAATGACGTCAGCGAGCGGCGCATGACGATCTTAAACAGAGGGCGCCGCGAGCGTCGATGGGCAGGCAGCCCGTCGTCGTCGTCGTCGTCGGGGCTTCGTGATGGCCTCGGTAATCGGGTCGGGGGCATCAACGCGCCGATGACAACCGCGAGAATGGCGCGCGATAATAAAAAGAAAAACAAAAGCCGGCATAGGATGGGTCGGTCGTCGCCTCGGCCTGTCAGCGACGGCCGTTCCGTCGTATAGCCGCAGATGGGACCTGCCGCCTCCTCCTGCAACGCGACTTCGTGCGTCGTTATTTCGGCGTCCACTGTGTGCGGCTATACAGCTATAATACGACCTCGCCGCGGAGTCTCCTCCTCTGTGGGGTCTCCTTTTCCCGGCCGCTTCCTGTGTGTACTTGGGACGCGCGCGTTTCCGCATAGCCCGGATGGGCGCCGAGGTCAGTGAGTACTTGCAAAATAAAAAAAAAATGAGACGCGAGTTTAAAGGACTGGGGAAAGATAATCCTGCGGAAACCGCTTATATGCGTCCAGGCCGTCTTTATGTGGCCTCTCCGACGGGAAGCTCAGCCCCCTGCTTGACCGCCTTTCTTGAGACCTCTTTTGGCATTCAATAGTGCGCGATCCTTGATTACTCGCCGGAGAAGGCGGTGCGCCCATCGCCCGTCGCGCTCGCTTTTTGGATACACATGGTGTTTTGGTGCCCGGCGTGTACGAACTCGCAGTTGTGCCTTTCGCGACCGCGACGAGCTTGTCCCGACCGCGGTGTGGACGAAGAAGAGAAGCGTTCGTGTGCCTAAAGTTAAGCGCACGTTACGGGACGTGGGAGGTCGTCAGAATTAATCCGACAGCTCCACTCTGCCGTCTATATAGCGTGCCCAAAACTTGCTTTGAGACGCCATCGTCCTGCCCTTTAAAGGGTGCGCGTATACTGCGCGCCAGTGTACATGCACGCTAAGAAGAACCAAAGCCGGGTGAGCTGGCAGTGAAGCATGGTGTAACAACTCGAAACGCACGAAGGTGCAAACGAATCCGAAACTATGGGACGGACGGACGGACGGACGGACGGACGGACGGACGGACGGACGGACGGACGGACGGACGGACAGACAGACAGACAGACAGACAGACAGACAGATAGACAGATAGATAGATAGATAGATAGATAGATAGATAGATAGATAGATAGATAGATAGATAGATAGATAGATAGATAGATAGATAGATAGATAGAAAAAAAGAACGAAACGTGGATGGTCACGTCCATTTTGCTACCCGACTCGGGGGGTATAGGAGGTGAAAGGAGATCAATGAGACACTAAAGAGAAAACTATTTTGAGCTGTATTAGTAGATTACCCATAGAAAATACTAAAGAAACCACGCTTACTGTGAAAAAAAGAAGAGGATCAATAAGTCCGAAAGGGCGCAAAATGCAGAAGATGCCCGAGCTCCCCCTCCCAAACTCAACGAGAAGGTCCACCGAGCCGCGCGAGAACTAACCAACCGCGGCTCGGACAGTGACGGCCCAGCACTTCGCAACCTTCGGGAAAGTGAGGGGGACTGCGACGGAGGCGATGGAGAACACGGAGGAGGCGACGATGACGAAGTAGCGATACAAGACGACAGGGACAGACTGGTCACGTACCACGACACATTGACACATTGTACGAAACAAAGAGAAGCACACCCACAACCCCACAAACAACACGGATACCCGCCGTGGTTGCTCAGTGGCTATGGTGTTGGGCTGCTG
This sequence comes from Dermacentor variabilis, assembly GCF_050947875.1. Classification (NCBI taxonomy): domain Eukaryota; kingdom Metazoa; phylum Arthropoda; class Arachnida; order Ixodida; family Ixodidae; genus Dermacentor; species Dermacentor variabilis. The sequence goes on along the minus strand of NC_134570.1, from coordinate 51,209,554 downwards.
AGCACGAGGTCGCGGGATCGAATCCCGGCCACGGCGGCCGCATTTCGATGGGGGCGAAATGCGAAAACACCCGTGTGCTTAGATTTAGGTGCACGTTAAAGAACCCCAGGTGGTCAAAATTTCCGGAGTCCTCCACTACGGCGTGCCTCATAATCAGAAAGTGGTTTTGGCACGTAAAACCCCAAATATTATTATTATTATTATTACAAACAACACGGCAGGTCTCAAGAAACAGGTTGGAGAAGGTTGCAAACCAGAAAATTCCGAAAGCCAGCACACTCAAACAGAGTAAATTCCAGACAATACGCAGACGCGAGCTGCAAGCTCTGCAAGCACGAACACGCAGACATGGCACACATCTTACGGAAATGCGCAGAGATCAGAGCAATATATGTAGAGGACAACATATAACCGGACCTTTTCGAGGAGCGATGGCCAAGGGCTCTGACTAGCTCGGAACTACACGACCAACTATGGGCCATCCAGCGGGCCCGAGTCGTGGTGGAAAGGATGTGGCTCACCGCACATAATGCCCGGGTGGCCTGAGCCTGGGCTGGCAACCTCGCAGGTCCTTTTCCCATTAAAGTTTTTTTTCCGTCCGTCCGAATATGGGTGGCGACGCGGTTTGGAAATTCCCCCACCTGCTCGCCGCCCGTGACGTCATGGATTCGGACGGCATCTGCCTGTGTCAATTTTTTTTTTTATCGCTAAATGCGAGCCCCGTTGTAAGTTAGAAGAGTTGCAGAAATTGAACTTGGGGAAGTTTGAGGATGTTTCACTTGGCCTAAACGGCCAAAATACGGAAATATACTTTGAAATTAGTGACGTCACACTAAGGAAGGGGCAAGAAGTTTCGGCGCGAAATTAAGGAAAATTGAATTTTACACTTCATTTTCGTTTGTAAAAATCAACGTCTTACCGGTAAATGGAGTAACATGCACGTTTGAAAGAAAATTTGTTCAGGCTACCTTGATTTGGGGCTTTTATTGAGTGTCAGTTCAAGGAATAAAAAGAAAGAAAGAAAGAAAGAAGTGTCGGAACACGTAACGCGATAGGTAAAACCAGCATTCATGCAGACCGCGCGATCGAGCTGATATCCTGCATATAAGACAGTGATTACAAGAGCAGAACTAAGGCACGCAACAACTAAAGCCCTTTGTATTAGTGCGTTTACTGTTCGTATGCGTGTACGACATATACGCGTCGTAACATCCACGCTAACGCGCAAATGCGAACGCTCTGCTGAAGTTTAGAGATCGGTTTGGCAAGACGCTCTCTCGATTTCGTTTCGCGATTACTTTGTATAGTCTTCATTTGACCCTCTTCTTCTTTTGCTTGTCCGTATACGACGAAAACGAAGTGATGGGAGAGAAATGGGTGGGGCAGGGATTACCGACGCGGACTCAGCGCGATGACGCCCGAGGCGTCTTGGTATCAGTGTCTGGTACATTTGTTTTTCTTCTTTCTTTCGGCACCTTACGTCTACTTCCGGTTTCAGTTTCTCCTATGTCAGAGCTAAGTACACGGGGTAGAAATGTTCGTGGTGGGATGGGTGGCCAGAAAGAAAAAAAAAAGGAAGGGGGGCAGGGAAGGGTAGATGAGGTACGATGAGGAGGGCCGGACGGATGTTTGGCGCAAATCGCCACCCGCCCATCATCGCAGTGCCATTCTCACACGCCACTGCTCGGACCGGCAAGACCGGCCGCCGAGCAGTCATCAAGGGATTGAAACGGCGCGAAGGTGCGCGCGCCCGTGAGCTGCCGCCTTCCTTATTTATATAAATGGCGCCGGAGTCGATTCCCGTAATCCTTTCCGAAGCAGGGGATGGTTCGTGGAGGGCGGCTGTCCTATAACAGAATGAGAGGCGGTGGACCCGAGAAAGTAAGAAGGAAACGCTATACACATAACGGAACGATGCAGTGCAGTATATAAACTTTCTGTGTAAGGCGCCTCGAAAATAGCGGGGTTGTAACATCTCGACCGGTATGTGCCCCTATATAGAAGACGTTATATGGGCTGTTTGTAACGGAGTTGTATATAGGCGGCGGCCTTTGGGACACCTGCTCCTTCTCCGCGGACGCCTACCAGGGATCGAGCTTTACCGAAGTACACATAAACCGTGCGTCGCTGCTGCTGCCGCTGGCAGTGCGTTTTCGTATACGCCGCGTACACGCGCGTATATATATGACCACGCAGGCTGCTTATTTCGTTTGCCTGCCTCAGTGTAAAGAGTGTAGTTAGCCGCGTAAATCACTCGATCGGCGTTTTGACATCGGTGGAGTCCGAACTTTGAAAGATCCGAGACACCAATAGTATATGAAAAAAAAAGGAAATACTCGGAATAGCGAAGGCGATAAGAAAGAGGGACTCGTTATTTCGCAACTTCACCCGCCGCGGTGGCTTAGCGGCTGTGGTGTTGCGCTGCTAAGCACGAGGGCGCGGGATCGGATCCAGGCCGCGGCGGCAGCATATCGATCGGGGAGGAGGGGGGGGGGCGAAATGAAAAAAAGAAAGAAGAAAGGCAATGTCCCGTGCATTTGGGGCACGTTGAAGTTCCCCTGACGTTCGAAATTAATCCAGAGTCCACCGTAATCGTAATCAAATCGTTGTTTTTGGCGCGCAAAATCCCAGAATTCTATTAAATTCGATTTCGCAACGGCGTGTATTTTGCACAAAATTCAATTTGGAGAGCGATCGAGAGTGCACGGAACTCGAGACGCACGCCTTCAGTACAGAAATATGTGGCAGCAGCGAACAAAAGAAGACAAGAGCCGCCTCTAATGATACAATGTAAAGACAACACGGCGAACCCACATCAGAACGAACAGCACGGTAACTTACTGTCGATAGCGATCTGGGAAATTAAGCGCCACTTGCGTCAGTGTAACCTCAGTATACACGGACGCCCATGCATTGAACACGACCACGTTGCAGCTTTTAAAACGGTATTCCCAATTATCGGCGCCGCATTATTTTTTTTCTTTAATATTTAAGCATATGCTGGGGGAGTCTACTTCTAGACGTTTAACGCTAGACGTATAATATACGTAAGCACTATGGAGCCCGGCTTCGGAGCGCACGTAGGCCAAGTGCGTTACCGATACACGCTATATACGTGTGTGCACACGCCGTCAGAACTCTCAGGGCGACGTGTGCATGCACCTCTTCCGTATACGATTCCTCGCGCAAATACGAGTCGGGCGTATAAGACTCATCCGCGTTAGGAGACGTAATCCCGTATCGCCAGAGCCGCCCACTGGCCCGCTGACCGAATTCCCTCGGGCACGCAGGCGCATGACGAACTGGCTGGCTTGGCACGCCGCCGGCGCTTCGTAGGACCTCGCCGGTCCAACTTGCTATAGAGAGAGCCTCGACAAGCTGGCTGCTCGGATAAGTACAGCCTGTCCGCAGTTTGAGGAGGCTTGCGCCTCTCCGCCGACCGTTGCCTTGCTCTCCCGTTCGTGTATCCTTATTTTAATCGGCCAGGCCATATCGATGAGGGGCGAGAGGTACTGACGCGCTGCCTGGACCGAATGCTTCGTAATTGCTAGGAGAACGGCGTATACTTATCCCCCCCCCCCCACGAATGGCTTCGTTATGTTCGTTTCATTCTTGTTCTCCCCCTTTTTTAAATTTCTTTCGCTTTGTTTATTATTATTTCTTTTTATTCAGCGTGAGGGAACGAATGTCTCCCGGCTACGTGTTATGTGGCCGCTATTCGCGTTCGAAAACATGGAGCGTGCCGCATATACTTGACCAGGAACCCAGCGCGCGGGTTGTTATACATGTGCGTTTCCGTTTCTTTTTTCTTTCTTGTAGAGCTAGTATGATTGTATGTTGATGGTATACATAACTGTACCACATACACATATATGATGCACACAGTATAGCAGTGTTTCTCAAACTGCTGTTCACGACCCCCAAATGTGTCACGAGCCTTTTTCGGGAGTTGGGGAGGTCATATATGTAGACTTTGCTTGCGCAACAGAACTTGATTTTAAGTATCTGTGCCCATACTGGTTCAACGCCATTTTTCTTTAAGAGCAGTATGTATGTATGTATGTATGTATGTATGTATGTATGTATGTATGTATGTGTGTGTGTGTGTGTGTGTGTGTGTGTGTGTGTGTGTGTGTGTGTGTGTGTGTGTGTGTGTGTGTGTGTGTGTGTGTGTGTGTGTGTGTGTGTGTGTGTGTGTGTGTGTGTGTGTGTGTGTATTAAACCTTCAGTGGCGCCACAAAGAAAGCTTCACCGAACATGGCCTCAAAAGCGCATCCAGTTCTGTCTCATCAAAACTGTGGAATTGGAGTTCATGAAGTACGGTTGTATCAAGAAAGCAAATACAGCCTCCTCGTTAATACACGTGATTGATGAATTCTTGTTAAATATATATGTATAAGTATTTTTGGTAGTTCCCTTTGCAGCGTTTAATTTCTTTTAAATAAATTAAAATGTAAGTGTGTCTGTGTCATTGAAGAAAGGTAAATTTTTCGAAGGCTTATAAATGTTTGTGTGTGTAGAGGGTGGAGGGGGAGGGGTGTCATGGTAGGTTTAGTAGTACAAACGGGGGTCACGTACTGGAAAAATTTGAGGAATAGTGTACTACGTGGCACACGTACGTGCCTGTGCATTTTTTCAACGTGTCTTGGGATGTCCCACTGCGTACTACGTTGCCTACCTTCCTATTTATCAGTACAGTTGATAAGCAAGACCGAATCGGCGCGCGCGGGCGCACAAGTTAGGGGCGCGACTGTACCGTTACAACAGGCTTCGGTAGCATCGTAACTCGGCAAGCAGATACTTCGTTTACAGGTTTTCGTTCAGCAATGGTAGCATTGCATAGTTGTGGCCTTCGTGCATTTGTCCGAACGGAAACAATAAAGACAGGTGTCCCGTTAGCGGGTAAAATGTCGCGACTGTAAAGTACACACGTGTGCACACTGTGGTTGATTGACTGTCGTTCCTAAGTGTCCTTTGTAATTAGCCGGCTGCACTCGCTAGTAGTATGTCCGTGTAACGACTGGCCGTCATCAGCTGTCAGGGAAAAGCTGTAGCACTAGAACGTCCTTTTGTGAATACGGGCATTGAATCTCAGTTGCGATCTACCGTCAGATATCGCGTCAGATAGCCCGTCATCGCAATAATAGTTTTGTACGCTGTGATCGAAATCAACGTCGCGGGATGGCGCCACCGGGGCAGGGTCTCGCGTCCACTTTTGAGGTGTTCCCGTAAGTGGTAATTTGGTAACAGCACTCCCAAATTTCGAGGGGCTGCTGGGGTTTTTAAACGACCTCTCGAGGCCGCCGCAACAAAAATTGGGCGGCTCGCTCGAAGTATACCTGAGATCTTATACGATGTATTTGGCTTGCTTTGAGGAAGAAAACTTCACTCTAACTTAGACACACCATTTAGAAACGTTAGTACGCTGCTCAGATCTACACTGCCTCCCTGCGCCGCCTGGTGTCGTCTTTCTTTTGCTTCACGGTTTCGACCCAGTTCCATAACTTTTCTTCTTTCGCGTTCTCGTTTCTTTGTTGTCCTTGCCAAACGGAAAAAAAAAAAAGGTTCACGCCGGGTGTGTCACTACCATCGTAATGCCCCCCCCCCCCTCCCCACTCCCCCTTTACCCCACTTGCTTCGCATCGGTTCATTCATGAGTTCTGGCTCGAACGCCTCCGCAACAGCCGAATGTCGACAGCTTTCCTCCGAGTGCCTTGAAGAGCTTTTAAAGGCTTTCTCCCGGAATAAGATTTGTCTCTAAGCACCCAGAAACGTTCGCTTCTTCCCGTTCACTCCGAATATAAACGGGGAGTTTACATACATACAAGGAGCCTGGAGAGCTTCTCCACTGCTGTTGCTTCTGCAGCCAGCTGCTACGCTCCACGTATACAGAGTTCATCACGAAAAAAATAAAATAAAAATAAATGCCTGCCACGTCGTGAAGGCAGCAAAGCACCGTGGCGCAGAATGTTGTCTATAGCGCAGGGGAGATGAAACGTTTGAAACGCACGCGTGCCGTTCTTTTCAACTTCCCCTTTGGAGCCTGGTGAAACTAAAGGACACAAGGACGGGACGAAAGAAGTATGGACAGGGTACCAGCGCTGTTTCTTTGATCAGTTCCCTTTGGAGCGTTCTCGTCGTCTTCTTTTCTTTCATTTCCTTTCTTTCTTCTCTCTCTCTCTCTCTCTCTCTCTCTCTCTCTCTCTCTCTCTCTCTCTCTCTCTCCCCGTCTCTCTCAAAGGGAGCACTGGCTGTTTCTTATCAAGTATACCGCCCATCCGAGTTTGCGACAAATGAATCGCGATCTAAGGCACAGCGTACACCGGCCTCTGCATTTGAACGATGTACTCGTGCCACACGGAGTGGTTTCCGCGGAGTTGAAAAATGAGTCCGTCGCCAGCAAATCTGTCGCAAACGAGGCTGTCGCACAGGAAAGGAGACCTCTGCAAGTCGACCACCGTCGGCCATCTTGCACTTCTCCAGTCAAGTGCTTGGTTTGTGGCGCACTTCATGTAAACTTCATTTCCAATACGGTGACTCCGTGTCGAAAAAAAAAAAGAAACACGAGACCTGCGTGCTTGGTCCTCGGGCTTCAAGTTGGTGGCGGCGAAGTTACTTGTTGCGCTCGACTGCTTCCAAATCGCCTTGCGAGTACGCGTCCACACTATAGCCTCGAGTGCTGCTTCTGTTGCTGCTTTTCTCGCTGGTCTTTCGCCAGCCTACACGCCGACACTGTCTGGTTACCTCGTGAGAGCGTTGTTCCTTGCACCTAATCCTTCTCAATCTGTCTGCTTGCCCAGTAGTGACAAGTAAGGGCAATTAAAAAACAAACACTCTGCTTATCCAACGCGGTTCAATTTCATTTCACAGCGCTGAGTACTGCTATACGCACGACTATTTGACCAAACGGACTGCCATGTTTGACGAAGTATGTTCGACACGCCGCCGCTCTGTCGGCAGCGGCGAAGGATTAGTCGTGGCCTCCGAGATTACAGCGGCGCACCTTGCGTCGCGGTCTCAGAGGCCACCGATTAATCTACCGTTCGTCATAACGCCTGCAAGCAAAGAGTTACTTGCGCGTGTGCCTCGAGCCGGCGATTTATCCCGTTCTTCTTTAACGAAAAAAAGAAAGCGCGACGCGACTGACGATACGCTAAACCAAGGTCTAATTACTCTCTATGTTCCGAGGACCCATTAGAATATGTACGCGACGGATAGTTTGGCCACCTTGACTTTGTTTCAACCAAATCTGCAGCATCTTGAAACAATATTATGCAACTTTGACACATTTATGCGATGACAGTTCATCATATAACTAATGACCGAAGGGGGTAACAAGGATAAGCGATACCAAACGCACGGCTATTGTGAGAGAGAACGGGTGCACCTAAGGGGCCTGGCTATAGTGATGAGGAAAGCGATCAGAGACCTCAGTGTTGACACGGGCTTCTGAACAGACCGCGCAAGAGTCACTCTATTTATTCGAATAATGACGCTATAGCAGGCTACAACTTAAAAAAAAAAGCCAGCAGTTGGCAACCAAGGCACAGGCACCACACCAGCTGTTGTTTCTCCGCCAGCCAATCACAGAAGCAGACAAAATCGTCGTCATGCGACCATTTGAAAACGGCGTCGTACTTGATACCTTCGGTGCGTCTGCTTTTCTTGAAGACCCTTTTCGTCGGCGGAAGCGATGAGGTGTGCAACAGATGTGGATAAAACGTATGGAGTCTGAGCTTTTCACTCTTCAAAAGTCCGTGGTACAGTTCATTTCACTGCTGAACCCGTTTTACTCATGAAACTTCACTTCCACCTGAAGTGAAACATAGCAACTAATTGCAGCGAAGCAAGCGTTCTATTTCCGTACAAAAAAGAATTAGGCTTTCATGCTTCCGCTATAATAGAAGAGTTAAAACATACAAAAAATTACGCGCTTATTATGTTATTTTTGTGGTTACCGCCTTATTTAGGTAACAGGAAAAGTTTGAAGTACGAACTATAATCAGCCTCGCTGAGGACCAGTAGTTGGCGGTTATGAGGGCGTGGGTAGAACTTCACAGCAGACTTGAAATGTATCCGACTATAGGTTCTTTATGAAGCTCATTTGCAGTTCCTGTTTGGAAAGAACACGTGCTCTTGCTACAAAAGTTAAGCTTTCAGCGGATAGCACGAGAACCTCGATTTACAGCCACTCCATTCTCTCACTTTTTTTTTTCTACTTGGCAACTATAACGTTCTCCCAAAATATTTTTCGCGTCAGTTCTCCACGATAAAAATAAAAATGTGGCGATTGAGCGGTAAACCCGAGAGAAATGCGTTAGCGTTACGTCGCACCTCTTTGAGGTCCCGGATCCATGGTTTAAGCCACGTTCACCACATCGCAAAATGTTCTTGACGAGCTCGCTCAACAGGCGTCCTGCCTCTTCGAAGAGCGAAGTGCAACTGACGGTAGGTTCGGCGCAGGATATTCGTGTATATATATATATATATATATATATATATATATATATATATATATATATATTGTGTGTGTGTGTGTGTGTGTGTGTGTGTGTGTGTGTGTGTGTGTGTGTGTGTGTGTGTGTGTGTGTGTGTGTGGCTGTGTGTTTGCGCGCACCAATACATATGCAGACATACACTTTTTCTACTTTGGCACTGCCAATGCTCACACATTACAAAAAATATAACAAGATGCGGGCGTTATGCTAGTAGGGAGGACGCGCACCATGTGCCCGCACATCCTCGACTTCTCTCGCATTCCTGCTTTTGTTTTTTGGACGAGGCGTGTCGGCATTGACCCGCCGAGGAAAGAAAAGTCATCGACAAGCACACACACACAAACACCTGTCGCGGCCGTATTGAGGTCGACGCGCTAGTGCGTCACGGGAAGGTTTAGCGCCGGATGCAGTGTCCTCGATTGACAGAACGAGAGAGCGAGAGAAGAGGGAAAAAAAAGAGCGAGAAACAAGCTTCACGCTGGCGGGCAGTTCCCTCACTGCACTGCGAGAGGCGCGGCTTTGCAGACGGGGTAAATATGCAAAAAAAAAAAACGAGGAACTCGCATGCAAATCGCGCACCATGGTTGCGTGCGCGCGATGCTGCCCAAAGACGCCGCGGAGACACAAGCGCGCGCGGTTAAGAGACAGCTGATGTGCAATCATGAGTCAGCTTAAAACTGCTATTTCTTTTTCTTTTTCCTGAAGCTGCGTTTCCATTCGTTTCATTAAAAAAAGAACAATCCGTTGAATGCTAAAGAATTAAATTAGGGCGAAACGCCCCTCTTCAATTTCGTGCCGAAACGCTGGTATACGTCAGTGTGGCGTCACGGATATAAACGCGCGCTCTCGCGTTCGGGCCGTTGTAGTGGCGGCAATGTTCTCGAATATTGGCAAGGGGTCGATTGTTATAGCATATTCGTTTCAATGCTAGGAAGCGGGAAGGGGGAGGGGGGTTGTAGACGGGTGGCCTTTCTTTTACATATAAAAAAAGCGTATAGACACTGTCAAAATCAGTACTGCCCTCGACGCACGTGCGTGAATTCACCGCGTCTCTCTCTCTCTCTCTCTCTCTCTCTCTCTCTCTCTCTCTCTATATATATATATATATATATATATATATATATATATATATATATATATATATATATATATTCAATTTCTTTTATTCCCCCTTTTCTCGTCCCGCAGGCTAAACTAGCCAGCCAGAAGCTTTTCTGGTTAGAAATCTCTGCCTTCTATCTTTCTTTCCTCCTCCTCCTCCTCCTGTCAAAAGCCCCTGACGTCACGGGAAAGCTGCTGATGAAACTTAAGCAAGTCGTCGACACCTGATCTCTGGCTTTAACGAACCTCATCTCATGATAAGTGTGGTCGTTTTACGCAGACGCATAAATTGCTGAAACAACTTGTGTCCCTTCAATGGCAACTTCGGCCGGCCGTTTCGGAGTGCTCTAGACCGCTCTCGCGAGCGGCGTTGTCTTCGGCTCCTTGAAAGAGAGGGTGCGCCCCTCGCGTTCGACTGGTCCTTCTTAGATCGCTCTCCTCCATCATCGAGCGCTCTGAGGTGCTTCGAACCCTGTCGTGGGAGCAGGCGTCGAGACTGAAGCGTTTCCCCCAACGTCATCACAGCACAGCGTCGCCGCTGTTGGCGACGCTCCACCGTAACTTAGGGAACCTAGGCCACTGCGTGCTGGCGTCTCGGCGAACGGTCGTCCGACCGGCGCCGTGTCCGCCGGTTTCTCCGGCAGCGCCGGGAGAGCTTTGGATAGGCGAAACAACGGACGTTGGCAGTAGTCACGTGGTTATGCATCTGCCATTTCCTCCTCCGAGAGCGAGTGACACGTCCGGCTTGCGCGCTTGTCCTCCACCTACCAGTTCGTGGAACGCCAGATCTCTGCCCGACTCTGGTTCGGGGGATCATGGAGGCGGCCAGTCTAAGATACCACAAGAGAGCTACGTGCTGCTCGCATGGGGAGATGTGCACAGTTATCGACAACTGTGGTTCGGACGCCATGTGTGGCGATGACCGGCCGAGCACAAGGTAGCGGATTCGAGTTCCGACCGCTTGTGGCCGCGTTCCAATGTAAACGGCATGCAAATGCTGATGCGTAGTGATATATGAATATAGGCTTGCTTTAAACTACCCGAGTTGAGTTGCGAGCGCAACCCTTTACTGGCGCGCGCCGTCGACTCGGGCACATTAATGGGCTCCCACACGAATAGCGCTTCTCTCGTTTTTATACATTCAGCACCCGCGAACGCTCACGTCCTTATCTATGGCCGGCGTCGTGTGAAGAGGAAGTTCCATTCTACCGCAACGGGTGGCGTCGAGCGCGTCGCCAGAGGCGTGGGACAGGATGTGGCGAGGAGGAGCGAGTGAGAGAGGGAGAGAGAGAGACGGTGGTTGGCTTTCGCGTGCTTGCGTGCGTGCGCGAGTATAGGTGCGAGAGGTCAACAGCCGCACCTAACACTCACTCTATATATACTATATACGGGTGCGCCGGGCTGCATGCATGCACGCACGCACGCTAAAGGGCCCCGGCCAGACAGTCAAACCACGCGGAAACGTCGCCCGGCATGACTGACTGGAAAGGTGACGACGTTCGGCCGGCGCTCCCGGTGACAGCTGCCTGTCGAGAGGAAACGGGTTTATAACGGCTCCGCGCGGTCTCCTACTGACGGGCCGCGGAGGTTTCGGAGCATGCGTTTCTCGGCCGCCGGCGCTGTGGGAGCTTCGAACTCTTACGCACGCGTTACAATACTCGTCGTAGACGCCAAGATAAACAACTAAGCGCACAGCGGCGACCTCAAGTATGGTGGCAATACCGACGACTCCGGGAAAAGAAACACGTTCGCGAAGACAGCGTCGGAAGGTTGCGTTGCTATCCAAGCAAAATGGCTGGGCCGAGCGGAATGCTTGTAAGTTCAATGGGAAGGACGCCTGCGGGTAAGAAAACCTAGTCATGCTATCCCACGCGCCTAATGTAAAGCTATATACACGTTGTGTTTCTCAAACGTTCGCACATGCAGAGTGTTCCAATACTGCTGCAACGTGTGCTTTTCTTAGCATTTTCGTATCGACTCCAGGTGGCGTCAACTCGCAGAGACGTCTTCCACGACGCGTCTCATTTTCTTTGGGGATCTCGGAGATGTCTTCTTAGCAATGCGAGTTATACTGGTTTCGACGCTGGTCGAAATGTAGCAATCTCAGATGCTGCGCTCGACACTGAGACACGCCAAGGCTCCAAGCATAGTATACATTTATGGGGCAAAATCATCATCATTAGCCTATTTTATGTCCACTGCAGGAAGGCCTCTTCCTGTGATCTCCAATTACGCCTGTCCGGCGCCAGCTGATTCCAACTTGCGCCTGCGAATTCCCTAATTTCATCACCCCACCTAGTTTTCTGCCGCCCTCGACTGCGCTTCCCTTTTCTTGGTACGTACCATTCTGTAACTCCGAAGGTGCGCTCGTTATCTATCATACGCATTACATGGTGTCTGCCCAGCTCCGTTTTTTTCTTCTCCTAATGTCAATTAGAATATCGGCTATCCCCGTTTGCTCTCTGATCCACACCGCTCTCTTCCTGTCTCTTGTTCTCGAGGTCTTTTGCCAACCTCCAAGTTTCTGCCCCATATGTTAGCACCTTTCTTTTCAATGGTAGTGGTAAACTTCCAGTCAGGAACTGACAATGTCTGCCGTATTCACTCCAAGCCATTTTTATTCTTCTGTAAATTTTCTTCTCATGATTAGGGTCCCCTGTGAGTAATTGACCTAGGTGAACGTACTCCTTTACAGACTTTAGAGGCTGATTGTCGATCTTGAACTGTTGTTTCGTTGCCAGGCTGTTGAGCATTATATTGTCTTCTGCATATTAATCTTCAACCGCACTCTGGCACTTTCTCTGTTCAGGTCCTCAATCATTTGTTGTAACTGGACTCCAGTGTCGCTGAACAAGACAATGTCATCTGCAAACCGAAGGTTGCTGAGATATTCGCCGTTGATCCTCAGTGCTAAACCTTCCCAGTTTAATAGCTTGAATACTTCTTCCAAGCACGCAGTGAATAGCGTTGGAGAGATTGCGTCTCCAAGCCTGACCCCTGTTGCGTTTCGCCTGCGACACGTGGTTTTGCCGGCGCGACGGCGGCGGGGCGGCGGACATTTTGGCCCGATCGTCGTCACCGCAACACTCATCGCCAGGTGTTTCCAGGCGCGTCTGCGGCGATGCGACCGCCTAGGGATTTCGTTCCAGTCATTGTGCCCGAAACAGGCGATGCCAAAGCAGGGATCTCGTTCCAGTCATTGTGCCCGAAACAGGCGATGCCAAAGCAGGGACCATCTTCTCGTTACAGTCATTGTGTCCGACCGGCAGCGCCACGACAGTGTGCTGCGCAGCGCCACGACAGTGTGCTGCGCAGCGCCACGACCAGGTGCTACGAGATCGTGCGCAGCGCCACGACATGGTGCTACGGCATCGCTACGACAGTGTGCGTCACCATTAGCCCATTGTACATTCACGTGCTCGTCTTTTGAGGGGTTCCTTCTTGCCCTCAACTGCGAGAGTATAAAAACAGCTGCCCCCGGACGCCAGAGAGGGCTCCGATTTCTTCTGTTGAGTGAAGTGCTCTCCCGTCTCTCTACTTCGGTCAAACCTGACCGCCAACTCTTTGCGATGTTAAAATAAACAAGTTGTTTCGTTGTTACCTGTCGACTCATGCTTTGCCGGGACCTTCGGATGCTTGCGGTTGTACCCCAGGCCGCCAGGCCAACGCTACCCTTGGGGCTTGCGACCCAGGTACAACCACGGGCGTCAGCGCCGAGTTCCCAACAGATCGTACCAGCAGTCCGATCCAAACATCTGGTTGCCAGCGGTGAGATCGCCTACGTCTTCAAACAACTGTCTGCCAGCGGCGAGATCGCGACAACGGAGGCCAGCAGCAAAGAGATGCAGTTGACAGTATGCTGAGCAGCTCAACGACGATCCGGGAGCAGTGCAACGAGCCCTGTGTGACGACTGGTTGCCTGCAGCGGAACGACTGCGCGGAATTCCTGCCTGCGAGGTTTGGTGAGTGCGGGACTTTCTTCTTCTGAGCTTTGCCAGGCTTTTGTTAGTGTCAGAAACAGAGCTGGTAATTGTGGTTGTCGTTGCTGCCGGGTTAGTTTGCGGCAAGACAATAGTAAGCAGTAGAGAAAGCAGCATTCAGAGCAGCCATGGATTTGAAGTCGTTGCGCAAACCGAAATTGTTGGAGCTTGCAAGAGAGTTGGGTCTGGATGTCTCAGACAAACTAAGAAAACCTGAACTGCTAAAGGCTATTCTTGAGTTAGAGGCTGAGGATGACGAGCTGTCGGAATGCCTTGAGACTATTGAGGAGAGGTCAAAAAGACAGGAGCGCGAACTTAAAGAGCAAAAAGAGAAACATGAGCGCGAACTTAAAGAGCAAAAAGAGAAATATGAGCGCGAACTTAAAGAGCAAAAAGAGAAACAGGAGCGCGAACTTAAAGAGCAGAAAGAAAAAGAAGAGCGCGAACACGCTTTGGAAATGAAGCGTCTCGAGATAGAGATGGAACGCGCTCGTAATGGAAGTCAGGCACACGGTGCAGGAGAACGCGTATTGTTCAAAATGACTGACCTAATGCGGCCGTTTAAGCTTGGAGAGGACATTGGTTTGTTCCTGGTTAACTTTGAGCGAACGTGCGAGAAGCAGGGGTTCTCTCGGGAAACGTGGCCACAGCGCTTGCTCACTTTGTTACCCGGCGAGGCGGCCGACGTAGTCGCTCGCTTGGATAGAGAGGAAGCAGAGGATTTCGACAAAGTAAAATCGAGTCTGCTAAAAAAGTACCGGCTGTCTGCGGAAGCGTTCCGTCGGAAGTTTCGGGAAAATGAGAAAGGCAAAAGTGAGTCATATACAGAGTTTGCGTATAGGCTTATGTCGAACATGCAGGAGTGGCTCAAAGAAGAGAAAGCGTTTGGTGACCACGATAAAGTTCTGCAGTGCTTCGGGCTAGAACAGTTTTATAGTCGGTTACCTGAGAACGTGCGATACTGGGTCTTGGATAGGCCAGACGTGAGTACGGTGGCTAGAGCCGCTGAGCTAGCCGAGGAGTTTGTGACGCGTCGAGCTCGCGGAGCTAAGGACGGTCAAAAGGGTGAATTTGGCTCCAAGTCTGAGAGGCCAAGGTTCACGCCCATGAGATTTAAGGGGGACACGCGTAGTGAGGATGCGAGTGAAAGCAATCCGACCAAACGTAAAGAGACGGCAGCCGAAGCCGAACGCAGAAAGCGGTTCGAGATGAGGCGAGCGGGCGTTTGTTATACGTGCCAGAAGCCGGGTCACTTTTCGGCGCAGTGTCCGGAAACAACACCAAAAGTTGTGTTTTTTTCAATAGGCAGCACTGACGAGAACATGAAGCTTCTTGAGCCTTACATGCGAGACCTCCTCGTGAACGGGAAAGAGTGCCGAGTGCTTCGCGATTCCGCAGCTACGATGGGTGTAGTTCACCCGTCTTATGTAGAACCCCATATGTTCACGGGCGAGTGCGCATGGATCAAGCAAGCCGTGGAAGCTCATAGCGTGTGTCTGCCGGTAGCAAAAGTGCTTATTGAAGGACCTTTCGGAGCGCTTGAGACAGAGGCGGCAGTGTCATCTATGCTGCCACCCCAGTACCCGTACCTATTTTCAAACAGGTCCGATCACCTCCTGCGCGAGAAGGGGCTTTTGTTTGGTGAAGCTAGTGTTCAGGCCTTAACCAGATCGAAGGTTCGGGAGCTCGCTGCAAAGGCGGTAGTTGCGGGGCCGACGTTATCAAACAACGAAAAAGGGTCAGAGGCGCAACAAGCTGATATTCAGAGCACGCCCGAACAGAATAAAATTGAGTCTGTAGCGTTGAAGGCGCCAGATACTGGAGAGGAAAATCCCGACGCGGGAAAGTTAGAAGAGCTATCTACTGATTGGCTCATCGCGCCTACGTCAGACGGACTTGATAGGTTGCTAAAAGTCAGCCGGACGGCTTTGATAGCCGAGCAAAAAAAGGATGGCAGCCTGGAAAACGTGCGCTGCAATGTCAAAGAAGGTATCGCCAGGAAAACTGCGCGTTTTGTGGAAAGAGGTGGAGTCCTGTACCGGAAGTATCTAGACCGCCGAGGAGTGGAGTTCGATCAGCTGGTCGTGCCTCAATGCTATCGTCAGGATCTGTTGCGCTTGTCACATGGGGGTTCGTGGTCCGGACACCTAGGAGTTAAGAAAACTAAGGACCGTCTCTTGCAAGAGTACTATTGGCCAGGGTGTTTTCGGGACGCAGACCATTTCGTGAGGACATGTGACACTTGTCAGCGGGTGGGCAAACCAGGGGACAAATCGAGGGCGCCGTTGAAATTGGTACCTATCATTACGGAGCCTTTTAGACGGCTCGTTATTGATACAGTGGGACCTCTGCCGGTAACAGCCACGGGGTACAGACACATTTTGACTGTGATCTGCCCAGCGACAAAGTTCCCTGAAGCAGTGCCGCTTAAAGAACTCAGCTCAGTTGAGATAGTTAATGCACTACTGTCCATATTTGCGCGAGTTGGTTTTCCTGCAGAAATTCAATCAGATCAGGGCACAGTGTTTACTAGCGCTTTGACGACAACTTTTCTCGAAAGGTGTGGGGTAAAGCTGCTACACAGCTCAGTGTACCACCCACAGTCGAATTCCGTTGAGAAGCTCCACTCCGTCATGAAGCGCGTGTTGAGAGCCTTGTGTTTTGAACATCAAACTGACTGGGAGCTGTGTCTGCCTGGGGTGATGTTTGCTTTAAGGACCGCGCCGCATGCGGCTACGGGGTTTTCGCCAGCTGAACTGGTGTACGGTCGCTCGCTTCGATCTCCGCTTCGCATGCTTCGAGAATCATGGGAAGGTAGGGGCGACGACCCAGTCGTGGTGGAGTACGTGCTTAAGCTCCTCGAACGCTTAAGAAGGGCACAGGAGTTGTCAGGTGAAGCAATGACAAAGGCCCAGCAGAGGGCCAAGGTTTATTATGATCGGACAGCCAGGGCCCGTCGTTTTGAGGTTGGCGATGAGGTCATGATATTGCGCACATCGCTAAACAACAAACTAGACGTGCAGTGGGAGGGCCCAGCACGAATTGTTCAGAAACTGTCGGACGTTAACTACGTGGTAAGTCTGCCAGGAAAGCGGAAAGCACAGCAAGTTTACCACTGTAATCTGCTCAAACCTTATAGACAAAGGGAAGCAGTGGTGTGCATGATGGTAAACGTTCCTGAAGAGCTTCCGGTCGAGCTTCCGGGACTAGGCTCAGTGACGAACAGGGAAGACACCGGTCAAGTCATTAGTGACCTTATCAGTAAAGCACCGCTGTCGCCTGAGCAGAAAACCGAACTACACCAGCTATTACAAGAGTTTCAAGGTCTGTTCTCTGAGAGGCCTGGTAGGACTTCTGTACTTACTCATGATATAGAACTTACCTCCACAGAGCCAGTACGATCCAAGGCGTATCGGGTGTCACCCCGCCAGAGCGATATTATGGAGGCTGAGGTAAAGAAAATGCTACAGCTCGGTGTTATTGAGGCAGGTGAGAGTGATTATACCTCCCCTTTGATTTTAGTTGAGGTACCGGGCAAGGAACCTCGTCCTTGCGTCGACTACCGCAGGCTTAATTCCATCACTAAGGATCAAATTTATCCGATCCCTAACATCGAGGAGCGCCTTGAGAAAGTTAGTGGCGCTCAGTTTATTTCCACCCTAGATCTTGTCAGGGGTTATTGGCAGGTTCCACTTACAGAAGAGGCTAGTAGGTATGCGGCGTTCATTTCACCAATGGGAACATTCCGTCCTAAAGTGTTGAGTTTTGGTTTGAAGAACGCGCCATACTGTTTTTCAAGTCTCATGGATAAAGTGTTGCGGGGACAGCAAGAATTCGCTTTACCGTATCTAGACGACGTAGCGATATTCTCCGCATCCTGGTCTGAGCATATGACACACTTGCGGGCAGTGCTAACCCGCCTGCGCGAAGCAGGCTTGACAGTAAAGGCTCCTAAGTGCCAGTTAGCACAGGCCGAGGTTGTCTACCTCGGTCACGTGATTGGTCAGGGTCGTCGCCGCCCCTCTGAAATAAAAGTGGCCGCTGTGCGAGACTTTCCGCAACCGCGCACAAAGACCGATATTCGGTCGTTCTTAGGTGTCGCCGGCTACTATCAGAGGTACATCCCTAGGTACTCTGATATCGCGGCTCCCCTGACGGATGCTCTAAGAAAGACAGAGCCTCAAACAGTCGTCTGGGACGAGACAAAGGAAAGAGCTTTTAGCGCCCTAAAGAGTGCCCTAACAAGCCAGCCTGTGCTACGATCGCCAGACTATACAAAAGGGTTCATTGTTCAGTGCGATGCTAGTGAGCGAGGCATGGGCGTTGTACTGTGCCAACGGGAAAATGGAGAAGTAGAACACCCCGTCCTGTATGCTAGTCGTAAGCTGACCAGTCGTGAGCAGGCGTATAGCGCCACCGAGAAAGAGTGTGCATGTCTCGTGTGGGCCGTTCAGAAATTGTCATGCTATCTAGCCGGCTCGAGGTTTATCATTGAGACAGATCACTGCCCTCTCCAATGGCTGCAGACCATCTCTCCCAAAAATGGCCGCCTCCTGCGCTGGAGCCTCGCTTTACAACAATATTCCTTTGAGGTGCGTTACAAAAAGGGGAGTCTCAACGGTAACGCCGATGGCTTAAGTCGAAGCCCCTAACGTAGGAATCAGCCTCAAAATTGTTTGTTACTGATGTTTTTCTTCCTGAGGCAGGATTTTTTTTAACATATTGCTTTTGTTTAGTGTTTCAAAGTGATGATATGCTTTCTAGTGCAATTTTTCAATTTGTGGACGCGTTCTGAGTGATGCTAGACTACTGTAGGGAACTAGGCAGTGGTATAAAAAGGGGAAAAAGCCTGGCAGGGCTTAGTGAGGGTTGTGCCGTGCTTGCTGACTGAGCGGTTGAGTTTTCAGCGTAGTTCTAACGCTTGCCGGGAACGAGAACAAAAATGTGAACTCTCCCGAAGTCACTTTGCAGTGTCCCGTGCGAACCTGAACGAGAGAACGAGGCCTTCTCTGTGCGCTGCGCTCAAGAAACGTCAAGGGACGCCCGACTTCGGTTATGAGCATCATCGAGCGACATCCCTCCGGACAGCGGATGCAGTCCCCTGTCCATCGGGATCTCCTTTCCCCGGCGGGGCGGTCTGTTGCGTTTCGCCTGCGACACGTGGTTTTGCCGGCGCGACGGCGGCGGGGCGGCGGACATTTTGGCCCGATCGTCGTCACCGCAACACTCATCGCCAGGTGTTTCCAGGCGCGTCTGCGGCGATGCGACCGCCTAGGGATTTCGTTCCAGTCATTGTGCCCGAAACAGGCGATGCCAAAGCAGGGATCTCCTTCCAGTTATTGGGCCCGAAACAGGCGATGCCAAAGCAGGGATCTCGTTCCAGTCATTGTGCCCGAAACAGGCGATGCCAAAGCAGGGACCATCTTCTCGTTACAGTCATTGTGTCCGACCGGCAGCGCCACGACAGTGTGCTGCGCAGCGCCACGACAGTGTGCTGCGCAGCGCCACGACCAGGTGCTACGAGATCGTGCGCATCGCCACGACATGGTGCTACGGCATCGCTACGACAGTGTGCGTCACCATTAGCCCATTGTACATTCACGTGCTCGTCTTTTGAGGGGTTCCTTCTTGCCCTCAACTGCGAGAGTATAAAAACAGCTGCCCCCGGACGCCAGAGAGGGCTCCGATTTCTTCTGTTGAGTGAAGTGCTCTCCCGTCTCTCTACTTCGGTCAAACCTGACCGCCAACTCTTTGCGATGTTAAAATAAACAAGTTGTTTCGTTGTTACCTGTCGACTCATGCTTTGCCGGGACCTTCGGATGCTTGCGGTTGTACCCCAGGCCGCCAGGCCAACGCTACCCTTGGGGCTTGCGACCCAGGTACAACCACGGGCGTCAGCGCCGAGTTCCCAACAGATCGTACCAGCAGTCCGATCCAAACACCCCTTTCTTTATATGTACCTTTCTGCCTTTCTTGTCGAGAATCAAGGTAGCTGTGGAATCTTTGTAGATATTTTCAAAGATATTCACGTTCGCTTCCTGTACTCCTTGATTACGTAATGCCTGTATGAGTGCTGGTATCTCTGCTGAATCAAATGCCTTTTCATAATCTATGAAAGCCGCATAGAGATGTTGGCTGTACTCTGCACATTTCTCGATTACCTGATTGATGACCCTGATTTGATCCATTGTAGAGTATCCCTTCTCGAAGCAAGCCTGCTCGCTTGGTTCACTGAAGTCGAGTGTTGCCCTCATTCTATTGAAAATTACCTTGGTGAATATTTTACACAACACTGAAAGTAAGCTAACACGATCTACGATGCGGACAGTGTAGGCGTTTAGGCGCGCACCGGGGGCCGATAGCGTCGTGTGCGCTATCGCACACATACGCTTGCACGTCACCTGCATTCACGAAGTGAAACGACAGTGTAAATTTCTTGATTTGTTAGCACTTATTTTGACCCCTATAATTTTCCAATTCCAGGGGGCGAAATGAGCACCGACAGATAAAAAATTTCGGCCCTCGGTGCGCGCCCAAACGCCTACACTGTCCGCATCGCAGATCGTATTCACGACAGGGCTCGCGCAGCCGCGCCGTACGCAGCAGCCGCCGG
The DNA here is from genome assembly GCF_050947875.1 of Dermacentor variabilis. Classification (NCBI taxonomy): domain Eukaryota; kingdom Metazoa; phylum Arthropoda; class Arachnida; order Ixodida; family Ixodidae; genus Dermacentor; species Dermacentor variabilis. The sequence goes on along the minus strand of NC_134570.1, from coordinate 51,189,362 downwards.
AGTAGAACGCCCCTTTGCAAACATTCGCTTACTAACTAAATTAACTAGCATGGTGTCAGTGCGCGCATGCAAACATGAACACTCGATGACCGCGAGCATTCGCTGTCAAAACGCTGGCGTGAGGAATCGCGGCAGCAGCAGCGAGTGAAGTGACTCTTCGTCGCAAACTGAAGAGTGAGAACGCTGCGCACGCAAAGCAACGAGCCGCGAACAGCTCGGAAGCTTCGATTTGCACGATGCACTGTGTTCTCAAAAAGTTGATTTCAACAAGAGAAGATACGAACACTGAGTCACAATCACGGCACATTTCCACCAGGACGATAACATATACAAGAAACGAAGGACTGTAAAGTGTTTAGAAGAAAGTTTATTTAAACAAGGGACGATACGAACGCTGAGTCACAATCACGGCACAATTGCATCAGTACGATAATATATACAAGAAACGAAGGATTGTATACATGGCACGTTCCCAAAGTAGTGTCCGAATCCTCACTCACTAACATATAACAACACAGACTCACGGGAAAGCACAGTTAAACATAAACTAATTGTCACATGTATGAAATGAGGCCAATATCTACAGTGTACACAATGGTTATGTACAATGATGATATGACAGAGACACTGTTTTTATAACGAAGTTGACAAGGAAATTTATTCACCCGTAGGCGCGCTTACAACTGTGGTATGAACGTAGAGTACAATATAAGGTATAGCACATGTAATACATCATACTTGATGTAAAGAAAACAGATTAGCAAATGAAATAATAAAGGGTGTCTGCTTGATACTGGTTTTCCCACACACAACAACCACAAAGCATCATTACAGCGTCCACGCAAAAGCATTATTGTCAGCCTCGAATTCATGAGACAGCCGGGGCACATACAAATGCAGTGTTTAGAAAAAGTTTATTCAACAAGAGACGATACGAACACTGAGCCACAATCACGGCACAATTCTACTAGGATGATCACATATACAAAGTACGAAGCACTGTATACTCGGCACGCTTTCAAATAAGTGTCCGAGTCCTCACTCACTAACACATAACCACATAGACCCACGCAACACACAGTTGACAGAGACATTTTACATTATTTTGAAGTGTTGCTATGAGATGGGTATATACAGTAACGTTGCGGTATACGACATCACGCACACACACACAAGTCACAGGCACCAACATTCTGTGCACATTCAGTGAACACCTCTGCTGGCCTGGCTACAAGAACCAGGCTGGTCGAAAATTAAGCCGTACGCGTCTATCAGACACCGACAGGAAACGGCATGATCACTGTCGAAGGAACTCTTCTTCCCCGAGGAAGAACAACTCTTCTGACAGAAACGACAGGAGCTCAGAGTAGAGCCTCCCCAGAAGTGGAAACAGAGAGCGGCGACGACGTCCCGCGGCAACTGCCCCGCACCGGTTACGCCACAGACAGAAGGCCCCCGCAGCAATTAAAAGTCGCGGGAAGCGGTCACGTGAGCAGCGTGTGATAAAGCGGTTAATTACGAGGCCACGGAAACCAGTATGCACGGCCCTCCAAAATACAATGGCAACGACGCATTGCAGCAGCACATGTTTATTGGATTCCTGAAGGGGGCAATTTGGGCACAGCGAAGATGGGACTATGCCTATACCGCTCTAATGTGTCACGAGTTGGAAGCACTTGCCACCCTAGACGCCACATGAAGTCGCGTAGGTGGCCTGACGCCGTTGTTCATCCCACGACACATTATTGGAACGTGCGCGGCACGCAGGGGGAACTAGAGGAAGCAGTAAGGCTGGCATAATATCTACAACACGGTTATCGAGAACGTCTACATCAGGACATACCTGTTGTATGTGGCGATAAAATGCCACGGCCGTAGAGTAAAATACGGGTGCGTTTAACACTTGTGGTCCGCGACTTAAGTAAGAGCCCGGTAACGAATTTTTCTGCCATGGAAATAGCAGGCGAGTTCACGTGCAGTACACGGATCATGCTGTAACAGACGGAGCAGAAATCGCAGAGCAAGCAGCCGGCAGCGGACAGACACGGATGGGAAGGCGAACCCACCGCGAGAGCGTGGTTGCCCAAGCGCCGCTCGACAGACCAGTTCTGTAGGGCCCGACCAGAAGAAGGAACCAAGAACGGACTGCAGTTACCCAGCAACCCGTAATGGTGGCTGTACAATGTGACAAACGTACCACACTCGGCCGCAAAGTACAGACTGTGCTAAATACCTTCTTTATATTAGGGCTAAATCATACTCTTGAACATCTTGAATATTTCGCCTTACATCTTCAAGAATTGAGAGCCACACAGAGTCCGATATGCCATCATAGGTGTAATCAATGCCTAAAATACGAATAGAGTCGCTCTTTTGAAGACGGAAAATAGGACTTAGGCGTGTCTGTCGGGAACCAATCTACAAATAACGACATTTTGAAAATTTTTGCGCAGCACCTGAAATATTTCCGTACTCAATGAAAATTCGAAGACAACGGGATAAGCTATCTTCATTCCTGAGATACAGTGTGATGTCATCGGCGAAGGCTGTCACCTACACAACACTGCTACCAGGCAGTGGGAGACCACACACGTAAGGGTCTCTCAGTACTGAGCGCAGAAATGGCTCAAGGCTGAGCACAAAGAGTACTGGAGATAGAGGGCACCCCTGAGGAACACCACGAGTAACGGGAAATGGTGCACTTTTCCGACTATCAAGAAACAATGTACTTCGGATATTTGAATAGGCAGTCCTGATAAACTCAACAATATTTGATGAGAAGCCGCACGAGGTGAGTACATTAAATATGTAGCTATATTCAAAGCGATCGAATGACTTTTCTTGACCTAGGGAAACTAAGAGACCACGTGCTGACCTGGTCAGTGTGTATGTCATTATGTCACGCGTAACGAACGAAAGACTGTGTATCTCTTTGCGAGAGACTGAGCATGCCTGATGGTGTCCTATTAAGGAAGGCATCAGGCTTCCCAAGCGTCGGGTGAGAACAGCTGTGAAGGTTTTGTAGTCAACGTTGAGAAGCGTGATTGGTCTCCATTCTTCTGGACGAACTGATGATGGATCGTGCTTAGGTATCAGCACAATACGACCTTCGCGAAAACTAGACGGGAATTCAAAGTTCTCAAAGCAGCGGCTGATAACAGACACGAAAGTAGCACCAATATCATCCCAGAATATTAAGATAAAACCTTACGGGTAAGCCATCGGGTCCTGGGGCCGAGCCACGCTTCATGGAAGATAATGCTGCTTTTGCCTCGTAAGCTGATGGTCGTGCGCAAGGACGTTCTGGGATTTCAGGTGGAACCTGAGGCAGATCACTAAGCATATCGACGTTATCGTGACTCATTCGCGTATTCGTACGCGCCATGTTTTCAAAATGCGATACAAAGAGCGAGTCATCACGCGCGGGAGGCGACATAAGAGGAAGTGCTCTAGGGCCTACAGAAACAAATGCATTCGGCTCTGTAAAAAGCGAGTTTCTCGGAAAGCGCAGAACTTCAGGGTGTGCACACGGATTACGTCCGCATCGCCAAGTAGCAGCTGACAAAGACGACGCTGCGATGAGGCGTTGGAAACGCCCGCGTAGCTCACGCTGCCATGGCCGCATCAGCGGAGTCAGTTCACTGACCTGAAACGCAATACTGAGCTTCGTGACAGTATCCGCCAGCTCTTCTGACGTGCGTCGTCTGAGTGCACGACCTTCGATTGAATAATGCCGACGCCACTGCACCTTATTAGAGTTGTCGGACGATCTCGCCGCTGCCACCAGTTGAAGGGGTTGTAGGTCGTAGAGAGGAACTTGGGAGGAACTAGGCGTACAGGGTTTATTTACAGTATTTACATTTTAAACAAGAGATACATTCGACAATCTAGCGTGGCTTCCAAATGGAGCACGCAAGACGAAGCATACAGCATGAGAGCACGAAGCTCCAAACACACTGCTTGTCGAGCACGAGCACCGTCACAGAGCACACTGACGAGCGCGCTTAGCAGCCGACAAACAGCCGCTTATAAACACTCCGTGTTCCTTAGATTAGGTGAGGGAAACGTTCGATTCATCGTAGCCGGCCCGCCTTTGAGGGAAGGGGGTTTACACGCACACATTCCGCACAGGTTTCACTGCCCCCTCCGAGGTGAGACGGACCCCGCAGAACTCGGGGCTTACGTCTTGAAAGGCGTGTCTTATTCCCCGAGCTGACCCCCGCAGCGTGGCCGCCGGTTGTCCATTGTCTTGCGTCCTGTAGTCGCCACGAGTGTCAGCAGAGTGTGACGAATCCTGGGGCCCACGTACCGCAAAGCACCCTTTTGTTAGGGAAGCTCTTCTTGCTGCAGAGAAACCATATCGGCGGTGGCGGGTTCAGTAACAATAGTTGGTGCGTCGATCGCGTTTAGTCACAACGGCGCCGAGGGGGTGTTGAAGCGGCACCTCGAGGTCCCTACGAAATGAGTCACCGCAGCAATTGTGATAGGCTTCATGGTTCTCTTCGGGGAACACTCGCAGCTGCAGCTGGCTGAGAAAACTTGCATGTTGCCACCTCGGCAGGCCATTCCTAACAACCTTGAGCGCGTCCCATGACTCTGGGTCACAACTAGAAACAGAGGCTCGCAAGACTCTTGATAAACAGTAGCGCGAATGCGCGTCTTGTAGAACGCGGATGTCGAGGCGCCGAGGTTTTGCTGATGAAGACGCATGGAAGCAAATTTCGAGTATAACTGCTCGGTGATGGGAAATATAAACAGGAGATAAAGGTCAAGTTATCACATTGGGAGACATACTGACCTAAATTGCTTGGCACATAGGCACAGTCTAACGTGCTTGACGACGCGCCGCGTCGCCACGTCCATGCAGGCAAATAAAGAACCGTGAAAAAGTCCATATGTATCCAGCAACGAAAAGTGCTGGACGAGGCGACGCAACTCCCGTGCGTTCCAATCAGGGCGACCCCAGCCCGGGCCTTGAACATCTGCTCGCGTGTCTAAGACGCGATTAAACTCTACAACAAGAAACACGTGATGACCGTCCAGGTAACGAAAAACATAATTGGACTTTGTGGGTTGCGCGGGCCCGTAGATGCACATATCTAACCTAAATGAAGACAGCGCATCGACAAACGCCAATAAGAGAAGGTGACAGGTGGACTTAGCGAGTACAGACAATTAGTACATACGTTTGAGCAAGGCAAATGCTATACTACTCAACCACCAAGGTTGCTCAACGTGGAATTAGGTTCTTGATTAATTTGTTCTTTGGCGTGTTTTTAGAAACGCAGCCACAAACGCAGGTCACGAAACGTATAATTCATAGCGGATGCCTCTTATCTTTAGTCATCTGACACTGTTAAAGAAAGAGTGCAAAACAGTGTCACTACTCCCAAAATCTCAAACTTATGTAAATTCACTAGCGCCGCTGTTGACGTCTAGCGCAGCGGCGGCTGAGCGATGTCATTGCCCCAGGCCTTATGTAGCGTGTTCAAGCTTTAAATGGTGGCAGAACTATTTGCCGGTACCACCCGCGGACGTCGCATCATCGTATAATTAATTAATTAATTAATTAATTAGTATTTTATTGTGCAGTATGACTGCAACTTAAGTGCAGCCACAGCGCACAACACGCTGTGCCACGGACCGCGGGCCACTTCCGCCACGGAACACGTACTACAATACTACAATACAATACAATACAATACAATACAATACAATACAATACAATGCAATACAATACAATACAATGCAATACAATACAATACAATACGAAGGCCTCACGCGAGTAAAGAGTACAGGACAGAGCGCTGACTAGCAACCAAATGCTTTATTTGCAGAAGCAGCATATATGAAGACATCCTTGAATGTGACATAAAGGACAGAAAAAGAAGGATAAGCGTCAGCCAAGAAGATAATCCACTTCTTTTGTTGAGAGCGCGAGGGACGCAGAACTGACGCGCGTTCTGAGAACTGAGAACAACGTTCCTCCCGAATATAACATAGTGTTTGCCTGAGAACAAGAAAATATGGTCCCTTTAGAATTTTCTAAGCTGTTGACCTAAGGACGCAAAGCCAGCTATGTCTAATTTCACTAAAGCTACGCAGCGCGCGCAGCGTTTGAAGTACAAGGAAAGGTAAAAGAAAAAAATTTAGCCTTTAGTTCAAAACGCAAGAACGATGCCGATATGAAAGCAGGAGAGGCTTCTTCCGCACCAGGGACTGGAGTTAGCGCGAAGCCACGATGTATTCAAGTTCGCATGAGGCTACGCTCTGCCGAAACGCACTGAAATGCAAATGGCTTGCGGCTGGGCAAGGCTTGCCTTTATGTCGTGCATTAAAGAGCCACAAGAACGTAGTGCAGTCACAACTATTCAACTTACTAAATAAGTAAAAGGCTGTAGTCTGATTAGGAACAGAATTTTTAAAGTATAAGATTGTGTGTCAACTCGATAAAAAAAGAATTTATCACTCGCGCCAGCTAGCGGCTGTGTGGAAGACTATAGGCGTTCACGTGATCATGAGGCACTTCCTCAGGCCAGATTTGCCCGAGCATCCTTTCTTTATAATTTTTTTCTCTATGTGCCTATATGTGACAACCGGGAATAACGAATTAACATGGATGTTCGCAGAACATCATGGCGACGGCGATTCGGATGACAAACATTTCCCTGGAGTGTGCACATAATTGATATTGCAATAAAATATGGGGTGGCAGGTGGTACAGAGGCGAATTCATTGCCAGCCCCGTGGAACTATGGAATGAGAAATGCTATAGTTGTAAAGTTATGCGTTCTACGAGACTTAAACATAAACGTTACATGGCGTTTAAGCAACGTCGCGTTGGAATACATCGTATCACGAGTAATCATCACTTGCAAATAAAATCTAGGTGTCTTACGAATATTATCTGGGAATACATGCGCTATAGGCTTATATGCCAAGAGACTGGTAGGTAATGTTCTACATGAGATATTGGTCACATACCCACGCAGTTCTTAAAGAATTGTTAGGACAAAATTTTCGGCAACAGCTAGAAAGACATGGATTATATCTAAAGGCGAGAGATAGTGAATATACTACACGGAATTTATATTCTACGCGAGAACAATTGTGATTTTCATATGTCACATATTGCGGCTAGAGCGGAGAACCGCCGGTCTAGCATAGGTAAAACATAACGCGCGCCTAGGGAATAACGTGCGCCTAGGGCGTTGGAAGTAATCGTTGCGACGAGGCTAGAAAAATTTGCAGACATATGATTAAGTCTTGGACTGATTGCAGACAGGACCGGGAAAAGTTAAATATCTCTGGGAGAGTCATTTATTTCTGCTGGAGCATATATAGACGTAAAGCATGTTGACGAATAAATTTGTCTCGTAAGTGAATCGCCTATATCGCTTCTCTGTGGCTGCTTTCAATCTTATCGCTGCTCCACGCTGTTTCTTTCGCAAACGTGTACATATAGCGGGTCGGTCTCTTATAGTCTCAATTCGGGAATACCAAAACGAAGCATGCAACCCACCCAACGGCATTATGCTGTCAGACGACTGAAGGAGCACGACGCGCAGGGCTCCGACCTATGCGCGCACCAGTAAACAATGCCATTTCCGGTAACCAGCGACGTGAGGGCGGTGTTCCCGCGCCTCCGTGAATCTCAGGCGCCGCGATAGGCGACCTCGGCCTCCACCTCTGCATTCGCCGGTTTCTCAAGCATCTTTCTAAGGCCGTTCCCAGCATACGTACGCCGTCGATCATCGCGACAACGTTGGGTCAGTCGATTCTCGCCGGGTCGTACATATGTTTTCTCGCTCGCGCCGTGGGAAACGCCGCGTGCGCATTTTCACGAGAGACGTGTACACAACCCGCACCACGTGGTTTCCGACTAATTTACCGTACAGTACGGCTGTATGTGTATATGTATGCTGCGTGCGTGCGGGCTTTAGCGGTGTCTCTGTGGCAATGCACCTTGAAGAATAAACTGCAGCGGTGCTGCAACGATACGATACATGTGTGTACGCGGCGTCCAGGCGCGACGCAAGGGGGCGCCTGTGCGGCAATCATTAGACCTTGTTCCTCCTCTAGCGGTTCTCTCTCTCTCTCTCTTTTTGTGGGCGTTATCTTCGGGCGGGTGCCGTATTCGTCTGTAACTTTCGGCAGACACGTTGTTGCGTTGTGTGGTTCACCGTAAAGGCGGAGAACACCCGGACGCAGACACCTAACGACGTGGTGAATGCTTGTGCGTGGTGAATTTCCACGGCAATCGCAGACGTTTCGGCTTATTTGACTTTGCCGCTCTTGTCGCTACCGACACGCGAAACCGGTTGCACGCAACCGCAAACATGGCAGATTGTCTCTGTTGTTTCGTTCTCACATTCTTACGACGCATTAGTTTAAAAGAAGTAAATACTGCGGTTTCACGTGCCAGAAGCGCGATACGATTGCGAAGCACGTCGTAGTGGAGAACTTCGGGTTAATTTTGACCACCCGGAGTTCTTTGCGGGCGCCTGATTCACGAACGTACTTGCATTCCACCGCCTTTTGTGCCAGTAAAAAAAATACAAAAACAAATGCCCAGATAAAGGACGTGCGTCGTCGGCTGCATATTTGAATGCGTCTTCCTTTATTATTATTATTATTATTATTATTATTATTATTATTATTATTATTATTATTATTATTATTATTATTATTATTATTATTATTATTATTTTCTGCCGCACATTTTCTCGCCATATTTGGAACAGGAGCCTGAATCGACATTCGCTGTCCGGTATATGCGCATAATGCGACTGAAGAACGCGCATCACAGCCGGCGTCGGCAGAGGAATGTCACCAGTATATATCAGAATCAGAATTTATTGTTAGAATTTGGGTCAAATTACATGTATTCAGTATGCAGGAGGAGGTCCCATAGTCAAAGACTGTATCGGGACCTCCTGTACAAGAATAGTTATGATAATTGACATCTCAAAGCAACAGTAGCATATAATAAGGTATTATACAAGCAACAGGAAATAACGTTAACAGAGCAAAATACAGTATTCATTACAAATAATAACAAGGTTTAGCTTATCTCACAGTAACATAAAGAATTGCATCTGAAAAATATACCAGTAGTTTATTTACAAGAACAAAAACAAACAAAAAAGGCAAAAAAGCAAGAAAGAACGAAAAAAAAATGGTTACAGTAAATTTTCTCATTAGTTTGTCAATAATAAATGCATGACACAAAGCAAATAGAATAGCCCGAGAATGCTGCTCACCGTTCGTCTCGGTCTGCACGCTATAGCAATATCCAGAAACTTGGACGGCCGTGAGAATTCGAAACAGATTCTTCGTAGAAGAGTCGTGACGCTATGTTGGGAGCCCCAGCTAACGTTGGCCAAGCTCTTCAACGAAAAAAAAAAAAAAGCCCAGATAGTTCAAATTACAATCTTAAGATTTTACGTTAAGGATTTCGGGTCAGACCTCCGATGGTCGAACACTGGAAGTTTCATATCTGTATCTTGAAGCGTGTTTTTCTTTTTCAATCTTATTTTCTTTTTTGACCAGCTTGGCTAGCGTTAGCTGGGACACGCGGTGTAGCACTTAAGCGAATCGTTTCGGTACTGAAAACGGGGCGTCATTTGTGACGACACTTAAACGGCGGTCTCTATCACATTGTGCGCATGAATTCATGCTTAATCCTCCCCTTGGGTCGAAACAGCACGCCTAAGGGTACCTCTTTTTTCAAGTTTCCTTTCTTTCTTTAGCCTCGTCACTCCCGTCCGCCAGTTTATAAACTTAGCAGAAAGCATGAAACTGCTCACATATCAGCGAACGCCGTATAATGGTTCGAAAAGCTCGCCTGTCGAGGCCCACTTTGCTCGTTCGAGGCAATCTTTCGAGTTCGTTCTCCCCTCCCCCCTCCCCCTCATCGAGTTCGTGTAGGTACCTCTCCGCGAAACGATTGAGAGCTCTTTTACGCTCCGCGCACACCACTCGTCTCAAATGGAGAACAAAAGTCTCTCTGGCTTTCCTCTTTTACTCCCGCGATTCTCGGGAACGCGTACAGCGCGCTGCTGTGACTGAGAGGGAGCGCGGGGGGGGGGGGAGGTGAGGGGGGGGGGCTTTCTCAGCAGCTGGAGCCAAGTTAAGCACCACCAACGCGGTCTGCGCTTAAAAGCCCCGGGCAGGCGATGTAGCGGGGAGCTGCTACAGCTGTAGCCCGAGAGCTCGGAGACTTAACAAGCAATATGTATTCTTATCCCGCCTTTCTCGCTCGCTGTATAAGCGTGTTTTCAAGAGCCGTTCGCGTTTATACGTATATTTCTTGTTTGTCGTTTTCGCAGCGGGGCCGCTAACGACGAGAAAATGGCCCCTCCGGAGAATGCAGTCGTCGCATATATAGCCTGCGTTTAGCGAGAGAAGAGTCTCTCCGACGGCGCTAAGCGGTGTCTTTCACCGCACGCCTCCCTGCTTGGTGAGGAAAAAGAAACTTCGGCGGTTGCATCATTGAGAACGGCGTTCTTTCCTTTCTTTTCTGCTTCCTTCTTTCTTTCTTTCTTTTTGGCATTCGGCTTCTTTTTTGTTGTTGCTTCCCTTATTTCGTGCACGCTCAGCGTCGGGTGAGAATATGCAGAGAGACGGGGAAGAAAAGAAAGAAAGAAAAGTAGGCTTTGATCGAGGCACCGCAGCCTGCCTGCAGCAGGAACCACATAATCAAAAGGGAGGGCAGCGGCAGAGGCGGGAGCCGATTTTCGCGCCTACTCGGTTTCTCCTCTCTTTCTTTCTTTATATATGTATTTTTTTACAGCGCAGCTGTGTACCTCTACCCCCCGATGTTTTGGCGTGTCCGTGGGCAAGAATGTGGGCCTATCCCGGAGGTAGTGCAATAACGGGCGACCCGCGGCGGAGGTGAAGCAGGCTTCAAGCAGTCTGCCGATAATAATAATAATAATAATAATAATAATAATAATAATAATAATAATAATAATAATAATCTTTATTATGCACCACTAGAATAAATACGTGGAAGGCGGGCCTATCGAAGTCTGAATGGCTTGTGCGGATACGCCCGGCAGCGTTGGCAACAGCGATAGGGTCAGGGTATGTACAGGCGCTACCTTAGTGCCGAGGAAACGTTGCGCAAACTAAGAAAAAAAAATACAAGGTGATATATGCTATTCCAGCGGAAAGTGAACCGGTTTCGGAGGGCAACCATTATGGAAAAGAAATCGGATGAAGATGTGGGTGTCTGTGCTTTTCGCAAACGAAACACTGTTCACAATATTATCCTACTATTTTACGTATGTTGTCTCCAACAAGAGCGCAGTCATTATTAGGTAAAAAGAAACATGCTTACCGTTTAACTTATTAGGAATTCAACTTAAGCTTAACAATTGTCGAACCGCTAAAGAAAACGTGGACCAAAATGTAAAATATTACTCAGAGCATGCGAGGGGGTTCCTTCTTATGGCTTAGAAGCAGCGTTGCGCATTAAAATTCGGCCTTTCGTAAATTTTGGCCGATCTACGTTCTTGTCCCTACGGGGAAGGGTTCGGAGGCCGTCGCCGACGCGACGGCCTCAATAGTTCGCCTCTGTGAGGTCTACTGCGTTCAGCACATGCGAGGCCTCAAAGGCGCCGTCAAGAGCATGATTCCATGGCTTCCATGGCTCTAATCGTCGATACTGGCTGCCTTGTCATCGGTGGCGAGCGTTGTCCCGTCGTTCCCGTCGGCCCGCAGGTCACCAACGCAACCTGCCTCTTTCTGCCGTCCTTCGTTCCGAACGAAGTCCTCGTCCAGGCGCTATCGCCATACGGCAAGGTTCTGTCTGTCAACGTTGGTCTTATGAGCGGACGACGTGGCGTGCTCACGGGCACACGCTTCCTTCGTGTGGAAATGAGTACCACAACCCCGGTCCCCAGTTACCTGCGGGTCTCTGTCCATCGTGTGACGTTTGACTACCGCGGCCTTGCAACGCGTGTGTCGTCGGTGCGGCTCCAGCGACCACTACCGTGCAGTGCGCCGCAGCGTTCGGTGGCCGTTGTGGCGTCCATGGCCACGAAAGCGACGGGTGTGACCGTCCTTGTCGGCGTTGCGGGGATGGTCACCCTACGGTCGCGTGCCGTGTGCGGCGTTCATACTCGGACGCTGCTGTTGCTGGAGCCTTTCCCCCATCACAGCCAGCGTCAGCTGCGGTTGCGACTGCGCGTGACGCCGTAACCAAAGGAATTGCCGCGACACCACGTCAACCAGCGTCGACAAATGAAAAAGAAGAGGCATGCAGCTCGGGCAATCACAACACGCGATGTTCGCTGGCCTTCCAAGCAGCGAACGACATGCATGCTGTGGCCGACAGCACCTCCACTTCGGCTGCTACCGTTAGTCCTCCTGCATGATCGCAGCGAGGTTTTAAACACAGATAAGACACCTGACCTTGGGATTACTACAGTCGATACACCTGCCAAACTTGCTGTGGCTTCATCCACCTCAATTGCATCGCCTACAACGTCCCATCCGTTACATATGAATGAGCCCCCGGCTGCGAGAAGTTGTCGGCGGCGATGAAATCAAACCCGCCGCCCTACCGCTACCGACATCATCCTCATCAGAAAATAGCTTCAGCCTCGGAGTAGATAGCAGCGTTGGACTCTCGCCAAGCCTGGATGGAGTCGGCGTAGAGATGGCAGTGCCACGAGACGTAAAGCGTGCACATGCCTGAGCCTCTGGCTCGGACGGCGGCGCGGATCGCCGTGTCGCGAGTTCCAGCGGCCCAAAAAACCTCGGCCTTCTTCGCGAGGGTCCAAGAAGTGACGTGTGCACTACATAACCCCTGGACTTGTTTCTGGGGCGCCGACTTGAACAACACGACCAGGTCAGTTTGGTGATACTTTAAATTAGTTATGGCTGACACCCTGAAGATTATTTCATTAAACACACAAGGGCTCCGAAGTCCTGTAGAACAAGCCGAAATTATCAGCATGGCCCGCGCAAAAAATTTTGACATACTGCGTTTGCAAGAAACAAATTTTTTCACCATTGGACATGTTCTTACTTTCAAACGCACTTTTAACCTGGACTGTTGTTTTCTCCTTCGCGATATCACGCTCTGGTGGAGTTGGTATTATTATTTTCAACAGAGCACTCTTGCGAAATCATGTCTTTTATGATAGGACAGGGCGGATATTGGCATTTGATTGTGTACTATCTTCATTTAGGTTACGGATCTTGTGCATATATGGACCCGCTCAGGCCATTAAGTCCAATTATTTTTTCGTGACCTGGACGTGTATTTCCTGGACGGTCGTCACGTGGTGCTTGTAGGGGATTTTAATTGCGTTTTAGACACGCGAGCAGATGTGCAAGGTGCGGGCTGGGGTCGCCCTGATTCGAACCCACGGGAGTTGCGTCGCCTCGTCCAGCACTTTTCATTGCTGGAAACATGTAGACTTTTTCATGGTTCTTTATTTGCCTTGACGTGCCGACGCGGCGCGTCGTCAAGCGGGTTAGACCGTACCTATGTACCATGTAATTTAGCTCAGTATGTCTCGCAATCTGATGTGATAACTGTGCCTTCATCTCCTTTCTGTGTTTCTGATCACAGACCAGTTATGCTTGAAGTTGGCTTCCCTGCTTATTCATCAGCAAAACCTTGGCGCCTCGACATCCGCGTTCTACACGACGCGCACTCGCGCTCTTGTTTGTCAAGAGTCTTGCGCGCCTCAGTTTCTAGATCTGACCCAGAGTCATGGGACGCGCTCAAGGTACAGTGGCGTCGGCATTGTTCAGTTGAAGGACGTACACTCAAACGACGTAGGTCAGAAGAACTGGCGGATACCGCCACGAAGCTCCGTATTGCCCTTCGGGTCAATCAACTGACTCCGCTGATGCGGTAATGGCAGCGTGAGCTACGTAGGCGTTTCCAACGCCTCATCGCAGCGTCGTCTTTGTCAGCTGCTGTTTGGCGATGCAGACGTAATCCGTGTGCACACCTTGAAGTTCTGCGGTTTGCAAGAAACTCGCTTTTTAGACAGCCCAATGTATGCGGTTCTGTGGCCCCACGAGCACTTCCTGTTACGTCGCCCCCCCACGCGTGATTATTCGCTCTTTGTAACGCATTTGAAAGCGTGGCGCGTGCGACTATGCAACTAGATCCTGGCTCTCGAGGATTTCGTACAATGCTTAGTGGGCTGCCTCAGGTTCCACCTGAGGTAGCTGACCGTCTTTGTGCACGGCCATCAGCTGATGAAGTGAAGGCAGCATTATCTTCCCTGAAACGTGGCTCGGCCCCAGGGCCGGTCGGGTTACCCGTTGAGTTTTATCTAACGTTCTGGTAAGATATTGGTGCCACTTTCGTGTTTGTTATCAGCCGTGCTTTGATAACTTTGAATTTCCGTCTAGTTTTCGCGACGGTCATATTGTGCCGGTACTTTAGCACAATCCATCATCAGTTCGTCCAGAAGAATGGAGGCTAATCACGCTTCTCAACGTTGACTACAAGACCTTTACAGCTGTTCTCACCCATCCTCACCTTTATGGCGCCTGCACAGCCCTGAAATACGCCTCACGATCCCAGGAATCATGAAGAAAGCCAACATGCCGTCATTTGCCCTGAAACAGGCCACATTAAAACTTTTACATGAGGTGCACAGTGACCGCGTACACGTTTACATCGATGGCTCAGTCATATCTGCAAGTTCAGCTGCTGCTGTAGTGCTACCAACAAGATCCGTCAAAATACAGCTAAAAACGTCACATTCACATGCATCATCAACGACAGCTGCTGAACTGGTAGCCCTGCCTGCGGCTCTTCATTCTGTTCAGGAGGAAGCACCCCATGCATGGTCAGTCTTCTGTGATTACAAGACAGCCCTACAGAGTGTACTCTCAGCACTGCGCCATGGATCACATGAGCAGCTCGTCGCAGAGATAAGAGAAGTCCACCATCGCATAGTTGACGAAGGACACGACATAATATATCAGCGGTTTCCTAGTTACTGTAGCATACATGGCACTGATGGAGCGGACGTAGCTGCCCGATCTCCCCATGAAGGCGTCAACTGTGTTGCCAATCCTATTTCGAGAGCCGACGCGGCGAAAAAACTTTCCGCACTTGCGCGTGACCTGACATCAGCTCAGTGGAATTCATCCGAGTTCACAAGTGCACGCCTTCATACCCTGGGCCGTAATTTACAGCTCCATATTCCGCCCGAGGTTCCACGACGTGACTGCACCGTTCTAGTTCGTCTATAGCTTGGGGTAGCATTTTCAAATGTGTACTCTTTTCCTATCGCAATGGCCAACAGCCCACTTTGTTACTTCTGTTGGTGCAATGAAACAATCCAGCACCTTCTTTGTCAGTGCTCTCGTTTCAACCCGCAAAGAACAGTCCTCTCAGCCATCCTAGACACACTGTACTAGCGTCCAATGACAGAAAGCACCATCACTGGTAACTGCCTTACGCGAGCATCAGCGCGATCCGCTATGAAGGTGCTGCAGCGGTATTTAGAAGACACGGTACTTTCTGACAAATTGTGACTGTACACTGTGTGGCGTAGAATTGTAGGGTGACACTACGTAAAACTAGGAACGCCTTTGCGGACTGTTAGGGTTGGCGTCTGACACCACGTGGCGACAGGTCATTCACTCTACCCTCTGAGCCGGAGCCCACGGGCGACCTCATCCCCTTCACCTCTCATGGTCGTGGCACCGTGGGTGCTACCTCATCCCCTTCACCTCTCATGGTCGTGGCACCGTGGGTGCTACCTCATCCCCTTCACCTTCTCTTGGCCGGACCCCACAGCGCCGGAGAGGTCATTCACCCGACCTTCTCACCGGATTCGTCGAAAAGAGGATCGACTTCTCCTCCCGTGCTCGGTATTGCAGGAGGAGGGGCCCTCTCTCCGTGCCTGTCACGTGTCATCGACGGAAGCAAGATCCCGCCCACACTTGTAGAGAGCCTATTTAAGGGGCTCCGAAATGTGCTTTTGAGAGACTTCATACTTGATACTTCTTACTTCATGCTCATCTTATTTTCTTTCAACTACCTTTGAATAAACAGTGCAAGTTTCGCACTAGCAAATCGTCTCGCCCCTGCTTGGTCGCCATGATCTACCGGATGCCTGCAGCCCGCCGACAACGCCACGCTACCCAATAAGTAATGTCGGTCGAGCTTCGATAGGCAGGCGCCGCTACTTCTCGGCAGCAGTACGGTACGCTACCCTGGAGTACGCAACAGGGCTGCGTGACAGGGCCCACAGAAACAGTTCGTGTGTACGTGTGAGTGTGTGTGTGTAGGTTTCTTTTCTTTTGTAACATTTAAAAAAAGAAATTCATCCTTCCTCACTTATCGCATCCCCTTGCCCCTACCCCAGTACAGAGTAGCCAAACGGAGACAATCTCTGGTTAACCTCCCTGCCTTTCCTTTGCCTTTCTCTCTCTCTCTCTCTCTCTCTCTCTAATGTGCGCGCTGTTCATTCATGCATACCTCATTATGCGCTGTAACTTGGCTTTTTTTTTCTATTGAATTCCCCAGATGCATTATTTATTGACCGCCGATCTACAGCGAATTCTTCAGGCGAGGCCGCCGAGTAGCGCGCGTAGTTGATGACCCAACCTAAGATGACGAGCTTCTCGCCCGAGCACAAGCCTCAATCTTTCCACGTACCTGGCGCGGCGTGTGCAGACATGCGTGATGCGCTCGTTGCAAGACAGATAGAGACGGAGAGAGAGAGAGAGAGACAAGCTTTAAACGGTATGCTGGAGACGTCATAGCTTGGCTGATCGCCTGACGTGCTCCTCCGAGTGCTGGGCGGTGATTATGATGTACACCGTGATAAACAAATAAACAGCACATACAGTCACACACACGCACAGTGTACCGATATTTACGAAGTTTAGTTAAGGGCTTGTGGCGCACAGGAACGCCAGCAGCACTTTCGTGGCGCTTAACTCGCAGGAGGTGCTTTGCCACGGGCCGAGAATGTGGAGGCGCGGTCTGTGCTCTACTTGCTTCAGAAGGCAGCACGGGTCAAATGCAAATACACAGTAAGCGAGGACTACTGGAGTGTACCGAATTAATTACAGGAGCCTAGATTGAAGTGATAATTAGTTGCGTTTGCTTAGTTACGCTCTGCTAGACTAGCCTCACTAGAAACGTTCTAGCATTAAACGTTTCCAGGTTTAGATTCCAATGGCGGCCTGTCTGGTTCCAGAGATTCCTAGCGCACTCTGCTGCGTCACTGGTCTGACCGCCGCCGTGGTCAGTTGTTTCGCAGCTGCTGGGGACTGAGGGCCGGGGTTTGAATGTTGTATTCATAGAGGAGGTTGTGGCCAAGTACTGCACCAGGGTGGCCAATCCTGCTCCGGTGAGGGAGTGCGTTACCGGTTTCGGTTACCGAGATCAGGCCGCACTCCAGGCCTGTTGGGCTGGGGTGCGTTTGGCAGGCATTCTCAGATCATGAACAGCAGGTTGCCCTAATACCTCAAGAGAAAAGTGTATAACAGCTGTGTCTTACCAGTACTCGCCTATGGGGCAGCAGCCTGGAGGCTTACGAAAAGAGTTCTACTTAAATTGAGGACGACGCAACGACCTGTGGAAAGAAGAATGATGGGTGTAACGTTAAGGGATAAGAAGTAGAGCCGATTGGGTGAGGGAACAAACGCCAGTTAATGACATCTCACTTGACATCAAGAGAAAGAAATGGGCATGGGCAGAGCATGTAATGAGGAGGGAAGATAACCGATTGTCATTAAGGGTTACGGAGTGGATTCCAACAGAAGGGAAGCGTAGCAGGGGCGGCAGAAAGTTAGGTGGGCGGATGAGATTAAAAAGTTTGCAGGGACAACGTGGCCACAATTAGCACATGAGCGGGGTAGTTGGAGAAATATGGGAGAGGCCTTTGCCCCGCAATGGGCGTAGCCAGGCTGATGATGGTGATGATGATGCTTAGTTACGCAGCTATACGTGACATTCATCTCTTCTCTTGGTCACCGTCGGGCAAGATCCGTTGCCGCGGGGAGTTGTGGCGCAGTCAGAGTCACTTTGCTCTCCTCCTCGCCGGCACTCGAGCTGCGTGCACCAGTTCAAGGTGCACGGCCGCGTGAAGCGCACGGACGCTGTTTCTGGTATTTTTTCTTTATTGCGCTGTTGCCTTGCTCCGTTAAATGTACCACAATGACACACGCATTCAACGGTGCAGAATCGTGACCCGTGTGACGTATTCTTAGGCTGCAACGACGGTTTCGTGTATACTAGAATCTGTCGAGTCTTGTTTACAGCGACTCGACACGATCTAGCTGAGGCACAAGTCGAGCTGGTCGAGCCAGTCCCACGCGAAAGCGTTCGCGCGCATTTTTCCGATCGGGCGGGACGAGTCGACCCACCCCTTGCAAGCGGTTTGACCCAACTCTACTTCGGCGCTCGCTCGGTCCGACCTGCCTGCGATAACAAGAACCCGACGACATACTTTCAGCCCGACAAGCCGGCTCCACCCGCCCTTGTCGGATTCATCTAAACTTAGCTTCTGAGTGAATGGGCTTTACGCTCCAAAGCAAATTCAGGGGCCACGAGGGAGGTCGTACAGGGCGGTTCCGGATTGTCTTTGACCTCCTGTAGCTTTCTAAGGTGAATCGAAAGCGTGGTACACGACTGTTTCTGCGTGCAGCCCGCATCTAAACAGGACTGGGGCTGCGTGGGGCTTGGCAGTAGCAGTAGGATGCCAAGACCACTGAGCTACTGGTTAACTGTCGGACATGATACTGTAGTTTATGTTTCATTCATTATCTGAACATTCAGCGTTTTCTTCTTCAGCTCAGATGTTTATAATTGGTATAATATACGTGCATATAGTATCGCGACATCGAAGGACATACGTACCGCTGACAATGTGGCGCACAGAGCTAATTTTTCGGGAGATCAATTTCTCGGGAGTATTCACAACACCCGCGAAGGTTGGCTACTGGTGAAAATGAAGAGATCTGCAGAATGCAGCATGATGCATCTTTCCTGGCTTCTTTCTTCCTCTCCTTCTTTTTTGCTTTCGTTCTTTCTTAGCTTACAAAGGAAATTTACCTCTCCTTAACCTTCATTTTGCTGTCTTCAATTCGCAAGGAACGTCGGAAAACAAGCAGCGCATTTTTTTTCGCCCTCTGACGCGGCGTTGTCACGCACGGTGTTTGCAGCACAGGCTTCAAAACAGCACGCGTTTTCTCGCGAGCGTCGAGACGTGGAACAAGTTCACGTGCCTGTGTTCATGCTGCTCCCGTGGCGTGCATGCACCTATTTCCTTGCTCTTCACCATCGCTGACGGTCGATGATCGCGGCTGGCACGTGGCACCCCCCCCCCCCCCCCCCCCCCCCACCACCACCTTCCTAGAGGCTTCCCGTTCGTCCGCCCAGCCGCAAATGCGATTCCTTTGCAAATGCGGTTCACCGGCCCGTGCCGACAAGGCGTGTCTGCCCCCGCGATCCCGAACAGTTTCGACGAGAGAGGCCCTACCGCCTCCGCGCTCCGCCTCTCTTTTCGCTTTGCGCTGTAAGGTCGGCTTCGCCTCGCAAAGACGATGCGTGCAGAAAAGCTCGCTTACAAGGAATAGTAGAAAGGACGTAGGGGAAAGCTCACGTCCTCCTCCCTCCCTTTCCTTTTTTTTTTTAAATATGTCTTTAGTTCTTGTTCTACGTTTTCCATGGCTCCCTTTAAAACGTAGCTTTAGCGTGTCTGGTGGGTATCCCCTGCTTAAAGGACGTAAGGAGCTCGTTACGAACGAAACGCCCTTGTCGTACCTGCGTTTGTATTTTGCTTCTCTTAGGAGGTCCCTTACTTCGTTGCTCAACGTGAAAATGGTGCACCAGCGAGTCTTTTTGCTACTTAACGCTACGCCTTCTATATTTCTTTTTCTTACAAGTTTTTTTTTGTTTCCTGCCTTTTGTATTCAAACACTCGGAGCGGCGGTAATCTCGGCATTTTATTGGTAGAGTACTTCGGGAGTCCACTACTGGCTTTCGTTTCTTGTCCAATGATCCGGGCTTACCTGCAGTTGCGAGAGTAAGTAGGGTCGCGCGTTTCTCTTGGGGAATGTCTTCGCTGGTCGTTCCACGCTTAAGAAAAAACGCCAGTAATTAGAAAGACAAGGCGAATGGTCCTCTGCTCCCCAGTCTCTGGACGCTCACTGCGAGGTGAAGACGGTGGATAAAATTGATTAGCATGTACAGTGCACGTGTTTGTTTTGTTTGTTCGCTTTTCTTTAGAGCACTTGCACGACCGCTTGACGTTGAAGATTGTGCTAGGACAGACATATCTCAACACAAGCCCAGCGTTCGTGACTGTTCACTCACTCGTCATCAGATGTCCTCACAAAACGTCGCCCTAAAACGCATAACATTTATGTAATTTAACGCAGCGTCCGGCACCAGCCTAAAATAAAGATTTCACTCGCCTCGCAGCGCTCTTCTTGAAGTGATGTCGAAACAAAGCAAATAACTCGGCAATTTACACCGATTTCCTCAAGTCCTATAGACTGTACCATATGCGTGGTAATCTCCAACAGCGAGACCTTCTCTGCGAAACGCTAGGTATGATAAAACGATTAATTAAATTCTGCCACCATTGAAGGCGAACAGACGTATTCACCAGACGAATCTGCCTATTACCAGGAAGACGTGTGCGGCTACTAGGTGAAATATTGACACGTGTACTTTATCTTTATCGGGCGACCACGTTTCGCCGCCTAACAAATGTTATCGCACAGCGCGGGACGCGCCTGCTTGTATCCGAAGTCTCTGGAAATTTATCGATGCTTCTATCCGTTGTCTGTTGTCGCCGAACCTTATGTTATCTGATTTCATCGCGTGACGCGAATGGTGTAGAACTTTGTGGAAGGCACGCGGGTCCCAACGATTAGTCTGGAACATTCGACGATTGATGTATAAAAGCCGACGCGCTTGACCCGTTGATCAGATTTTCGACGATCGCCGACTGTGTTCGCCGCTATCGTTGTGCTTTAAGCGTAGCCTATCTTTGTGGGCACAGGTTCGCCCAATAAAAGCTAGTTTTGTCTTTCACAGTATTGCTACTGTGTTCTTTAACGTCACTACCACGTGACAATATGTTTTTTCCTGATTGTACCTAACACGTATGTACGACGCCGAATACGTAAAGAGGCTAGGAGGGCTGGAGCCAGCTCACAGCACGTGCTTAACGTCCGTCAGCGCACTCAGCTGCGCGAACGAAGCTGTGCCAAGCGCTCGGCGAGCGTCTGGAGCTCTAATTCCCGGCTAATTGTCGCTCAGGCAACGCCTTGGTCGCTGACGCGCGCGACGTGGAGAAAGCGTTCCTAATAGCATCCTGATGGGGCACGCCGAAAGTAGAGACGGTGATGTCACCACCGCAAGCTTAGAAGAAGATGAAGGCGGCGCCATCGTCGCCGTCTTCGCTTTGCTGGCGCGCCACTGCGGTTCCAGCCGATGCCCTATACCGCCCGTCTGTAGAGACGCGCTGCTGCTGCTAATGATCTCGACCTGTCGATTAGCCGCCGAGCGGCGTTAATTGTTTCGCGCGTCAAACGAGACGCGGAGCTGGCCCCGTGACCTCGTCACGTGGTATACCTCGGGAGCGAGAAGATTACGTGCGCTGTGTGCGGAGGAAGAAGCTGAGCGGAAAACAAGAAGAAAAAAAACAATAAGAAAGAAAGAACTAAGCGAGAAGATGAGTTCACCGACGAAGCGCATTGCCGTTTCGCCCATCTCTGCGTGTTGCTGCTTGAGATTCGTTGTAGTAAACAAAACTCGAAATAGCCTTCTGGCGAGAGGCCTGAAGGGTTAGTTCGCTAGTTTTTGCGCGAGAGAAATAAATAATTCTAATCCTCTCTATTGCTGAATTTTGCCAATTCAAGCTGTAAGATGGTCGAAGAGGGCGCCCTAACGTCTGCTCTTAATGTACCACACTGATCGCACCTTGAGCTACAATGTGTACTTGGACCACGGTCTATAGTGCCGCCTGTGTGTTTCGTGCCACGAAAGTACTCTGTACATTAGTGAAACGCTGTTCTTAGACACTCAAATTTCTATATATCGTGTGCGGTGCGTCTTGTCTGTGTTATGTCCATGTCGCATGTCGTGCGTGTGTAATTTCATTTGTCGTCGCATTCACCTGGAGTAGAGCACGCCAAAAACACCTCTCCATTTTTCATTTTAAAGGCTCTCTTTCTCTCCTTCTTTTTTTTCTTTACAAAAGCAACTGAAATTCAGTCGAAATTGTGACAAAAATTGTGCGAGTTGGCCGTCTCGATGGTTCACACACACCTGAGATCGCGTTTCGAACTATATATTTCGAAGTAAGCGCTCAACTTTGCGCGTCCTTTTCGCTTTGTTTCTCGCGTCGCAGGCTGAAGACCTGAGCTCCCTGGTGGGATCGGCGTTCCGCATGGCGTATGCGCGACAGCTCCAACAGCAGCACCACCAGCAGCAGCAGCAACAACATCACCAGCAGCAGCAGCGACAGGGGCTCGCCGTGCAGAGTCCGCGGAGCGCAAGCCCCGCCGCCTCCGCCCCGGCTGACATGGCGAAGCCCGGAAGCCCCGCGTCGTCCCCGTGCAAGACAGTTGTCACAGCTCCCGCCGCGAACGGGAGGCCCGAGGCTTCGCCCCCAAACGCCTACACCAAGGTCTGGGTGAGTACCCACCTGCCAATGCTTGTCCTTACGCGTTCCTCTCTTGCAATCCAGCTAGACTCTGCCGTCGCGAAGCTACCCTGCTTTGTCGTTAGGATGGATAGTTGGGCGTGTTGGTTAAGCGTGATGTGAAGTGAAGGCGCTAAAACGACGGTGGACGAAGAAGGAACACACACACACACACACACACGCACACAGGGCGCCACTTCCAACAATGGTGTGTGTGTGTGTGTGTGTGTGTGTGTGTGTGTGTGTGTGTGTGTGTGTGTGTGTGTGTGTGTGTGCGTGCGTGTGTGTGTGTGTGTGTGCGTGCGTGCGTGTGCGTGCGTGCGTGCGTGCGTGCGTGCGTGCGTGCGTGCGTGCGTGCGTGCGTGCGTGCGTGCGTGCGTGCGTGTGTTCCTTCTTCGTCCACCGTCGTTCTGGCGCCTTCACTTCAGATCATACTATGTCGAATATGGCTAGGGGTGGCATTCGATAAGTCCTTTGCATTCCGAATCGGATGGGCCGACGACGCCTCGTGTGATGACTGTGGCAGCGAGGAGAATCTTCTTCAACACCTCCTCTGTGACTGTACTCGCTACAATTTACAGAGACGATCGCTCGAAATCGCGTTAGCGCGATTTGACCAAAGACCTCTAACGGAGGAACTTATTTTAGAATGCCGACATCACAAGCCATCGCAGCGGAGGGCGACGAGGGCACTGTTGCACTTTTCAACGGCAACAGAATTGGACAAGCGGCTGTAGCCTGAACAGATGTTTGTAGCGCTGCAAGGGCTACTGTGCTGTGTGGTGACGGTATGCGGTGACAATGCTTGACTGAAATTGTGTGTCTATGCTCCTTTCTTTCTTTATCTCTAATGTGATGTCACTTTACCTCCCCCTCCCCTCTGTCGGGTGCGTAGGGTAGCAAACCGGATCTACCCATCTGGTTAATAACCCTGCCTTCCCCCTTTCTTCTCTCTCTCTCTCTCTCTCTCTCTACGCGTAACTATTGAACGGCATTTTTTGTAGCACTCCTGAAGAAACGAACGGCAAGCTTAATTACCGACCTTTAACAAAAAAGAACAGCACAAGATCTACCGGGTTTTGTGAACTCCAACGTGTGTGCTGCTGAAACGTGAAAGATAACGAAAATACTTGGAAAAATCAAGATGGCGGAGGCTCGCGCGACTAAGGGTGGGATGGGTACTCAATACACTTACTTTCTACAAATATGGAAGTGGGGTCATTAGAAAGAGAACGCGAGTACTGACATGGTTAAATAGCATGCCTTGGTGATCTCGACGTGTCAACGCACTTGGCACCTCCAAACTCTTGATTAAGGGTCGTGAAGGAACACAAAGCTCGTAATAGCGTTTTTTTTTCCTTCTTCGTTTTTTAATGCCGGCGCAAATTTTCCGTTCTGGGTAGTTCAGGAAACCAATTTCTTATTATTTCGTTACTCTACTAGTCATACTTACTCATAAACATTTTTTTTTAAACAAGGTACTCTTTGCGGCCAATAATAAAGGTGGCCATGTTTTACTTTTTCCCACAAGGAATGGTGTTTCAGTTTTCTCTGTAAAAGGGAACTTCGTCTCGGGAGCTCCTATCTTAATGTACGGTAACGAAGGAATCGTTTTTCTGGGCTATCATTGCACCTACTTTGCTGAGGCGTGGTAAATTTTAGAAGGAGGAAACAATATAGAATCAAGTGACTGTGAGAAGCGGATTTTTTTTTATTTGGGCTTTCATATGTTTGTACAAAAGTTGTTGAAAATTTCAATATTGTAAAAAACTCGAGCACGAAGTTTTCAACTCGGTGACTCAGTAATGCGCGACGATATCACAATTCCGCGAGTTGAACCTATTCAGACATCTAAAGCGGGTGAAATTTTTGCGCTATATACATCGCGTCGAAATGTACGACTAATTTAATTGTGACTAGGACTTTTGCAAAACTCTCCTACCTACGGAAGAAGTTCAGCTGAGCTGTAAATTTATGTATTAGGCTCATCCACTTGAGACGCGCTAACAAGTGCAGTTTTCAAAATTTCAGCATTTGTTTTTCATGCGAAGTTACAGATATTTAAACTCCGTGCTTCAATTTTCTTTTATATGTACCGATTTTCCGTAACTTTCGTGAAGTATTGCAGGCCATAAAGCAATTTCTTATTTCTTTTAGACACTAGAGCTAGACCTTTCTTTCTCAAACGCAGCGAACTTCTTTCAGATCGATCCGGCGGTTGTTTCGTAAAGGCATTTCTGCGTTTTACATGTATTTGAATATGGAAATTGAAATTGGCCCCTAGCTGAAGCTCCCACTTAAAAGAAAGAAGGGGAGTTTGACAGGCCTTGTATCGCTTGTAACAGATGCCAGGTGGTTCGTTAGAGTAACCTTATATAGGCACCGTGTAACTATGCATCCACTAGGCGGCGGCAGAGGATTAGATATTGCGACTTGGTAGTGCATGTTTGGCTGTCGCGGGATAGAGTTCTATGAGAACCCCTGGAAGAAAAGTTAGCCCATTAGTAAATTTAAAAAAGGCTTGATGACGACGCATTGATGATCGCGCAACGATCACAAATGTACGCGTGGCGTGTTGTTACATTCTGCGCAACGCCAATCTGTTTTGCCATATTTCCTTTCTTCTTTTTTTATAGCTCTATACTCTCAGCGGGGTGAAGTTGAAGGTGGCAGATATATTGTTCGCAAACGCATGCAAGAAGTACACGTTTCTGGTTTGTCGTTGCAAGACGGTAAACAACCAGCTTGTTGCGCGAAGCAGAAGACATCAAAAAGAAAACGCATGTAGACGGAACAGGCGTCTATTTTTTTAGGAAGCACATTAGGTCGAAGGGAAGTAGCCGAAACTCTAAAGAGAGGACCTTCTGTACTAGAAAATGTACTTAGGAAAGACGTGTTGTTGGGCTAACGCACACAGAAACGGACTGTCCCCATGTATGCGCGTATTCTTTTCGAGATCTTTCGGGCAATCTAGTTGTCATTTATCTTCGTACGCGCGTTCCTGATACCGAGAGCTGCCTCCGAACATCACGGATGGGTTGAACTGTCGTTATTGCAATTTACCGTCGCAATCTCGAGCGGCCGGTCTCGCTTACGTAAGCGCAGTGTTACGTAAGCCGCGCTGCTTTGTCCACCGTTAGAGGTAATCTTTCCGCGACCGTCGCCGGTGACTTGATTGGCGGGATCGGTGCGAGGTGTAGGTGGCCTTTCCGTTGCGTTTGCCCGTGTCATGTAAGGCGCGCGATTCCCTCCTGTAGTTCCCACCTGTCAAGGGGGCTGTGTTGCGTAATACATACATCTAGCGTAGCACGCCAGACCTGCGACCAGGTAAACTTTAACAGCCCTCTCTCTCTCTCTCTCTCTCTCTCTCTCTCTCTCTGTAATCTGCAATATTTTCGCTACAACCTCCAACCACCCCCTTTTTTGTTCCTAGCACGTGGACGCAGCGTGCCTCTTTGAAGAGAGATTCGCTGTGCTTGCGTCCAAAGCGATGGCTTTCTTGTGGCACAGGGAGTGCAGAAGCCTTAAGTGAATGCACTTACATACGTGCTGTACTTATCTGCGTGCACACCTCGCGTGGAGCGTTCTACTTTACACAAGCGCATCGTACAACGTCTTCGTGACGCGAAGAGACAAGATCTACACGGGCGACAAGGATGCGGTGTGCATGACGTCCGCTGCTGCTGCTGCACATACATAGTTAACTGAAACAAGCGTCGCGTCATTCAGATTTCAGTGTTGCGTTGGATCTGCGTAGCATTTCTGTACCTTCGAGTGGAGCTGGCGCACGTCGTAACGAATGCGTGAAGTCTGCGCTCTCTAAGACGGCTTTCTTTACTAGACCCTCAATTAACTCCGCCGGTGCCCCCGCGCCGCGCGAATTACGAAATAGACGTGCGAAACTTTGCGCCGACTAAGCAGAGCTCCCACGCGAACTTAGCGCGAGCCCTGAGCGTTGCACTTTCTGTTCTCATTCACGCAGCAAGTTCCTCGGCGATAACCTTTCGGAGAAACGTAGGGTCCGTCGCGCGTTTCTGCAACGCCCGCGCGACCCTTTCCGCAGGCGAACACAAGTTCTGCGAGAGTTCGATCTTCGCCCACGTACGCCAGCATTCAGATCGTGGAGCGGCAACTTTTCAAATCGTTCCTATAGCGCTGCAATTTACATTCCCGCGCTAATGAACGGAAGTCGGCCGAACATCTAGCCCGACTCTTTCGACACGCCAGATACACCGCTTTAAGAGGCTCAATAATGGCCGAAGGAAACGGGCTCGCGCAAGACTCCCTTCATGGGTCCCGTTGGCTGTGGTTGTGACCACAATCATTAGCGTCTGGGCTCACCGATGCCTCATGATGCTAAGCGGGGTCGTTCAATATTTGGAATAACTATAATGTTGTATAGGAGAACACCGCCCAAACTTCATAATATGCGATGATCCCATCCGCTGCAAAGCTGCAGGGGAGCTGGGAAGAGCGCTTACGTTGTGTTGTTCCTTTCTTCGTATTTCGTCTTTTTCCGCGCTCTATAAGTTTCGTTACCGTAATGCAATACCAACCATCCCACCTATCGATCCTATTGTGAAGCTGGTCGATCGTCGCAAATATTTGAATTCGAATCGAACACGTTTGTTTCGAATGGAAGTATTCGACTCGGAGAATTTTATAAGCAGCGTTTTACGAGTTGTTACGATTATTCGGGCCTGCCGGGCTCATGAAAAAGTCCCGATGCCTACGGCTCACCGGCCGCATGCCCGTTGTAGGCCAGACTGTAAGTGTCGCGAGTTTTGTAATATACAAGCTGCCCAAATAAGCAATCCTGTGAGTAGCAATACGTGCATTAAAAACTAACTACAGAGCTTTTTTCCATCTTTATTCTCAATGTTCTCTTTCCTTCTTTTTTCTTGCACCGGAGAGCCAGACAACATTCGTTGTTAGATTCGATATTAAAGTTCCGTATTTGTTGAATCATCGCATTCGATTGGAAAATTACGTTACTTGATCAGCCCTTGAGAAAAAGCGCTTTATATCCCCCGTTGGTTGTAGCACGAGGCAGGATGTTTAGAAGGATTTTCTCGTTCTGGGCCGTATACTGAGCTTCACTGAAAGACCGCTTGAGAGCTATAGGGAGTCGCGTACGCCATCTTGTAGTCCTATTCGCAGCTTGCACTATGCTACCGGAGATAAGCGAATCTAGACAACGCTCTTCACCGTGCCACCTGTACAGCGACATGGCGACCTCATGGCTCTTCATATGCTATAAAGCTTTTGTTCGGCGCTTGTGCTGTTCACGCAGGGGAGGCCCACACACCAGCTTCGTCCTAGCGCCTTTATGTTTAAGTTCAGTTGAATTGGTGACTACAGACTTGATATGAAACATGATAGTGGCTTCATGGATGACATTTGTGAATATTTATCATCAGAGTGTTGAACTTGCTTTCACCTTTGCGCATCCCTCTTGCTATGTCATCATCATCCGTCATCACAACTTTATGTCCCCGTTCCCCCTCCCCCTGTGCAGAGTAGCAGACTAGAGCGCCTTAGCTCAGGCCGACCTCTCTGCTTTCTTTCAATTAAATTATCTCTCGCTTTGATGACGTCATACCTGCTTATAGCCTTCAGAAGAGAGGCCTTCTTCGCGCATGCGTAGAATGGCAAGGTGCTTTCTGAAGCGCCCATCGCGTTCCGCAAGCATATTTTACGTCTGCGATTTGATTTTATACGTGATACTGGATTATTGAACGCTTGGTAGCATGCATCACTGACATTGCAAGGCACGCTCAGGCGGAGGGACTGACAGGCTAAAAACGCCGCTCGCAAATGCCACTACCGGCAGCAACAAGCAGCAAGATTTCTCCTAATAACCCAACAAGAGTCGATTGCTTCGCGACTTACCGCTGTGTGTCGCGTATGGACATCTCAAATATGTATTAAGTAGTATATAGGGATTATTATAACCCAAACGTGTACAGCAACGCCATCTGAAGGTTGTTTAAGTATATTTCTTGTGGTGATTTAAAGACCCGGGCCTGTGTCACAAAAGCATCACAAAAAGCACTTGTGATATACAATTGTTCGCAAAAGCACATTTCAGCCAATCCTGATGCTGAACCTGTGTACATTTCATTTCATCCATATCATTTATTGACACTGTCAGCCCAGTGCTGGGCCGTCACAAAAGTAGGATATGCATATAGTACGCAATATAAATAACTAGCAGCTGTCAAAAACAGAAAAAGAGGCAATACATATGAAACGCCTCAATTATATATACTAGAAGAATTACTCTGGGATACATGGAAAGAGAAAGAAATTGACACATTGTTATCTCGGAACCGCGTCCGCGCCTGGTGTGCAGACCCACTAAAATGACGCCGGACTCGAATCTCATTGATTTAAAAATAAAGTTTACGTCCTCTCTCTCTCTCTCTCTCCCTCTATATATATATATATATATATATATATATATATATATATATATATATATATATATATATATATTAGCGAGTTACGTCCTACTTTTGAAATCACCCGTGTACTTAGATTTAGGTGCACGTTAAAGAACCCCAGGTGGTCGAAATTTCCGGAGTCCTCCACTACGGCCTGCCTCATAATCAGAAAGTGGTTTTGGCACGTAAAACCCCATAATTTTTTTTCCTACTTTTGTACATGCCCGCATACACATCGCGTTGCTTAAGTTCAACAATACTATAAAGAAGTTTAACAAATACATTCACGGGCAAAGAGAAGCAAGAAGTACAAGGACCATTACGCAAAACGGAAAGCAGCACGGAAAATCAATTCTCGCAAAGATGCTCAGTATTAATAAATTCTGTGATGTCATCAATCGATGTCACCTTCACTGAACAGTCTGGTAGCGAATATCATTTTGTTTAAAATCACCATAAAAGAAAGGCTGTATTTGAAGCAGTTGTCCAATTAGCGAAGGCCGCCGTTCAATGGTGTAACGAGCGCACGTGACCGAAAGGCTTCGGGAATCGGGCCCGAGCTTATTCGGAAGGTGCGTAGAGCTTGATCGCACATTTATGTAGAAGATACAGCGTCGCGCCGTTTTGACTCTAAAACAGAAACATACGCAGTTGCCGAAAAAGAAACTTTGATCGCTGCTAGTCGATCACGCACCGGCAAGCAGGGAACGCAATACGATACGCGACACGCGCTCTGAAGAACACTCATTCGATTGCGCGTTACTTCAGGCCTATTTCACCCATTCCGCGCTGTATACGCCAGATGAATCGGGGGAAAAAAAAAAAGAAGAAAAAGAAAATACCTGACGGCCCGCCGTTGTGTTCCGTCGATCTGTACGCGCGGAAAGCCCATACAGCATCCTGTGACTCAGAAGCACCTCGGAAAAAAAAAAAAAAAAAAAGGGAGCGCAGGCGGACGAGGACATCCATCCACCCGTCTGTGACAATATACACGGCAAACACGCGTCGCACGCGCGCGTCTGCAACAAAAACGCCGCGTGTTTATCTCGAACCGAACGCCAGGTAGGTCTCTCGCGATGTCGCGTACCTTGCGCGCTCGTCACCTTGTTTTCGGCCGTGCAAACACGGCGCGGCAGCGACCGGGGCTCCGCGAAGCGAAACAAAGTACGTTCCCCGATGTCGCGCAGCTTTTGTCAAGCCAGCAAGCGAGAGAGAGAGAGAGAGCGCCGAATTGCGCCGCCGCCGTACGCACGTGGGGTATGTGCGTAAAGCGCACAGGACTGCGTGTTCGCCTGCGCGCCGCGTAAATCCAATAAGACTCGAGGCAGGAGAGAGAGAGAGAGAGAAGCGGACTGGAAGGTGAAGCGAGAAAGAGAGAGAGGGCCGTGAGGTGAAGCCTACCTAGCGCGACCGTATATATAGGTAAACGCGGAAGGTGGCGGCAGGTCACGGAGAGAACGGTTCGCGACGCGCGAGGAAGTGCGCGTGGCAGATATAGTCGTACGTGTAGCACCTGTCGTCGCGTGCGCTCTGTCGCCGCTCATTCTCCCGTGCTGCTTTGCTGCCAGATTTGCTGTCGCGAGAAGAAAAAAAAAAAACGAAAGACTTAAAGCGGGCTGCGCGAAGCGAGAGGATTTGTGTCTCGCCGGGCAAAGCCCCTTCGCGTTGTCTGACGCTCGGCCCTCGTTTGCCTGTCGTCTTTGGAACTCGAGTGCTGGTTTCCCTTTTCCGTTCTTTCTTCTTTTTTTCTTTTTTCGATGCCCAAGTTTGTGTGCTTGTACCGACGTGGGCTCGATGGTTGTTCGAAGAAATTGTTCGCGGCGTATAGGTCGCCTTTACAGCCCTCTCCCCTCCCACTGCGCCCCTCGCCCCAATCTTCCTTTTTTTTTTCTTGTTCGTGCTTTTCTCTCTTTTCTTTGGCTGTTGGATATTTACTTATTTCCTTGGGATACTTGTTGTATCGCTTGCTGTTCCTGGCCAGCTTTTATCTCCAGCAGGAGCACCCCACGATTTCGCTCGCGAATAGTGAGAGAGTTGAAACTAAAACGTGTCGTCTCACGTTGCCGCTGGCGCGTAACCTCGCATTCGTGCATGTTGCGCGTGACGTAAATATGCAAGTCGATGTGAGAAGCGTCCACCGTTCTTTAACGTTCTTGTTCATTGCGATGAACTTAAAGGCAAAAAGCACCCTACCCACTTCTCCGTTTGTTTCAAATTGATTAAACTTCGTTTTATTCTGCCAGACGCGTGTATAGGAATAAAAGTCGTAGAGCTAGGGAACGTCTTACGAAGAAAGGAAAAACAAAAGCCCTCTTGTTGATGTCTTCAGCGGGGCGAAGACACCCTTACGCGGCGGTAGAGCGCCAGCCTACAATACGATTGAAGGCACACAAATGAGCGAATTTGCACACAAATGAGCACACAAAGCGAATAATTTTCGTGCATAACCTGCGTAGAATCCACGTTAAGCAACCAACGTGGAAAGGGCGCTCGTCATAAGGATGCTACAGAAAGCGTTACCCGGCACGCAGCGTGGTGTCGTGGTCGGTGGTTGTTGCCGTTTCTGCGGCGGTTGTAATGTCGTCGATTCGCCATTAACAGCGAATTAACGTCATAGCAGCCTACTAGATTAGCGTGGCTCTCATTTGCGCGAGTTGTAAGTCTCCACCGCGTGTGTCATCTATACTTCAAGCACACGCAGTAGTGATCAGTAAATGCACAAGAAATAAAGATAGTGTTGTAATAAACAAGTTATCCCAGTAACATGTAATATACTTCATTTCTCCGATAGCAATAATACAATGTAAGATGTATTCCGGGAGTGTTTAACCGCCGTGGTTGCTGGGTGGCCATGGCGTTGCGCTGCTAAGTCCGAGGTCTGGGGATCGAATCCCGATCGCGGCGGTCACATTTCGATGGGTGCTAAATGCAGAAACGTCCGCGTATCGTCCATTGGGCGCACGTCAGAGAAGTCCAGCTCGTCGAAATTGATCCGGAGTTCCCCTCCTCTACGGGGTGCCTCGTAATCATATCATGGTTTTGGCAAGTAAAACCCCACAATCTATTATAGAGTATAGAGGTAGCATAGCAAGAAAACAGCGCTAAACATTTCTTTTTCTTTTAAAGGAAGTGCAATAACCACGTGCGGAAAATGACATGATTGCTGCTACAGTGAGAAATAAAATTAATTACACGTATACCTAAGCGCAGTAGCATTAGGCACGCGAACACACAAAGGTTACGGGTATACAAAATATCCTTTCAGTTCTCTTACATAACGTCAGACTGAAATGAACCTCCCGCACAGATTCGGCTCTGCCGCTCTACTCGGTTGCGTAACTGCGCAGCAGCTGCTGCTTTTCGCAGGAGACGAAATAGCCCCCAACTCTCGTCTTGCGCCGCGCGTTGTTATTATTATTTTTTTCGTCCTACATTCGTTTGCGTTTACGCGCATCTTTGCAGCTGTCCAGACGCACGCTACCTTTGAGTCTCTTCTATAACGAATGTGACAAATTATCCAACCGCGAGCAATTTATACTCGCAGGATTGGAGCGAAAACATATCGTGAAACTATACTAGGCGACTCATTAATAACTTTCGCGGCAGCTAGCCGAATTCGGTACCATGAGCTGGATTGCCACGAGAGGCGGACGTTATCTTGCACGGAAAATCGCTGTGATGTTAGCTTAATAACTGAGTTTTACTAATTAAACTTGTAATTATTCACTTTAGGGCATGCGTCCTTTGGTCCTTTGTTTCGTAATTATGAAGATACTTTTTTTCCCCAGCATAACTTGCCGAGCTAGTGGCAGCGCCATCTTTGCAATCAGCGCGTACTAGCACGGTTTGCTTGTCCTATGACACGAAAAATGTAGGTGTGGCTCTCGCGTTGAAACCATCTCCATTTTATTTATATTTTTTTCTATTCCTATTTTCTATTTCCTTTCTATCTCTGTTTCTAAACCATGTCCTTTCTTTACTGTTTTTCGTTTCTCCTCTTAGAATAAGTAGTTATCTTACGCTATCTACTGTCGCCCACTTTAAGCATATTTCCCCTAGTGGGTACGTGCCATAGATAAGAATCATCATCATCATCATCATCATCATCATCATCAAATCGCGAGTAAGATACAAGGGGTGTAAATCCAGGAAGGAATAAGAAACGCTGATTAACTCGAGGCTAATGCAACCGCACAATGTTGTAATGCGGGAAGAGGAAATCCCGGGTGTTCCGCTCATTCGGGAGTTTCGACTGTAGAGCTCTCTTCCGAGCAAAATAACATTCACGTTGAATGTCGCTCGTACCGAAAGAGTCAGCGCGACAACCCCCCCTCCCTCCCCTCCACCCTTCCCACCGCCTCGTTCCTCTCGTGCCTGCAACAACCGCGCTCTACAGTCGTTACGCGAGACCTGCATGGTCTCGCTTCGAACTCAATCCTGTCACGCCACGTGTTCCCTCTCAAACATGCGCGTACACACACACGCAAACGGACGGTGCTGATTGCGAGTGCACGCGCCACCTGACTGATCCGGCTTCGGCCGCACTCGTCACTCTCTGGCCTCGCCGCCGGCACGAAGCTGAGGCCAGCGCTTCGAGCGTAAACAAACACGCTGAAATCCCGGCAGCACACTCGCTCTGTCAAATCCGTGACGGCACAGTGTAGGGTGCGCGGTTGAACGAGGTCTGAAACGCGAGCAGTAGAGAGGCAGGAGGGTCGAGGAAGCGGGGGGGGGGGGGGGGGGCGCTGCCGGAGATTATAAAAGTTCCGGTCGGGCAGCGCGGATTAAATCGAGTCCGGCAGTGAGGGATTACTCACTACACGTAGTACGACGGAGACCGCAATGGGCGCCTGGGATTCGCGGAGGAACGAACGGTGCGGGTCGCCGGGCAACGTGTGCCGCGGGACCGTGTCGCGAACGCCGTTAGCCAACAAAAACGGTGTTGATCCGTTCGAGAATGGCAAGATCCCTGCAATATTCAGGTTGTCGGTGCGTTGCGAAGGAACTTTCGGCTGTGCCTTGCTTGTCGACAATACGGCGGTGTGTATTGGGGGAAGATGCAACTGACATCAGCCAATGAGGTGCAGATATCGCTGATGCGCGCGTGCTTATACGCAGCGCGTTCCTAAGCCTCCTTTTGGTGTTTCCGGGAGCGAATGGGCCGAGCGCCAGAACACCTTTTGCTGTTTCCACACTTCTGGCGCCTATACCGTGCCTTGGAAAGTGGTGGAATGACCGGATCAGATCGACGCCAGTGTAGAACGGACACTGGCACTTCAATCCGCCATTGTTCTCCTTTACATGGTTGTCAACAGCATGTAAGGACTCGATTGGATACAGCGAACATAGGACGCTACACCGCCGTCATAATGTGCAGCAAAGTAAACTCTGCAGAGAAGGAAAGTATCTATTGCTAGAGATGCATTGGCTATGCTATACGAAAAGCAACACCTATAGGGCTGTAGGAGAAGCGCCTCGTAGCGGAGGGATGCAGATGAGTTTCGACCACCCTGTAGCGTTGTGGAAGTAGGGCCTGAATCACGGAACACGAGGCTCCCTTGCATCCCGACCCCGAGTGAAGCCTCGACGCTGATGGGAACCGTACCCAAGCCCTCGTAGACATGGACATGCGCGGACCCACTGCGACGGGTCGAAGGCAGCTATAGTATACGGCGCGCGTCACGGCGTTTTGCACGCTCCTGAACATTTGCGCAGCTTAAATATATACCCATCTAGCTAACCCCAGCCCTAGCCGTTTTATGTGCAAATGTACGTGCTCGCTCGCTCACTTACGTATATATGTATACGTTACGCAGCGTTTCGAATGGCCTGAGTGGAGACATTGATGCGAAACGTGATCATATATTGTAAGAGCGCAGTGCACTAGCTAATAACTAAG
The DNA here is from genome assembly GCF_050947875.1 of Dermacentor variabilis. Lineage (NCBI taxonomy): Eukaryota > Metazoa > Arthropoda > Arachnida > Ixodida > Ixodidae > Dermacentor > Dermacentor variabilis. Next base: position 51,154,356 of record NC_134570.1, on the reverse strand, counting down.
TGCATTTACGTGTTTATAGCCCCGACGTAAGTGTGCAGTGAAGTTCACTTCAACAATGAGATACTATATAGCGCGCGTTCTGGTGATAGGTTTTCCTGCTTTGCACACCCAGAGAGAGAGAGAGAGAGAGAGAGAGAATATTATTAAATGTCCTTGCTGGAATCAAGGGGGCGGGGGCCGGGAGATAGCGCCCTGCCGTAGTTCCCCTTCCTCATTCAGCGGCCAGACCTAAGCGACGCCGACTGAATGAACGAATGTACCGCGGAAGAATTGGGATCGCACAATGGGCGGACCTTCCTTCTCTGGAGCGCGCAGCCGACTCTCGTTTATACCGACTTGGCTGACACGTGATCTCTAGCCTTCGCTGCATTGCGCGAAGTCGCTGAGACGGGATGTGTGTCTGGAGCGTTCACGGTGAGCACGCGATTACGGAAAGTGGAGCCGCGTGAAGTAAGCTCAATTTTTTTATTACTCGCGTCACGCTCTTTCTCGAAAAAAAAGAAAAGAAGAACAGCGACAGAGGCAGCGTCGCGCTTGAACGAGCTGCGTAGCATGTAAAGCAGGAAGTTTGCGAAGAGTCAAACCGGCTCGCACAACAAGTTCATCCTTCCTAGCCCCGAGACGTGGGCCTTCGTCGTATCCTGTGGTACGATTAATATGTCGGCCGCAAAAAAGTACTCAAGCAGGTGAGGCGTGACAATATATATATATATATATATATATATATATATATATATATATATATATATATATATATATATATATATATATATATATATATATATCTGTGGTCCGCGCAGTAATTTTACTCGAGGAACTTAAGATTGATGACATCACGGCACGCGGAACGTCGTGGGACGTGCAAACCACCGTCGCTTCTTCAAGACACCGGAGCAATCCGCCGAAATTCTTCAAGGAATGAGGCCCGTATACGGCACAGGCAACATAAATTACGAGAGAGCAAGAAAGAAGACAAAAAAAGAAAAGAAGAACGCATCTTACGAGGACTTATACAGCAAGCTTCTTCCAGTCGCTCGCGCTGGGTAATTAATTATAGAAGCCGCCGCCGCCGCTTCTATGCATCCTCCCTCCTTCTCTTCCTCTGTTATTTTTCGGCCGTGTGCCAGCACCACATCACGCGGACGTGCGAACATTACAAGTAAGACACCGTATACGAGGTGCCCCAACTAACATGGACGGAGTAATAATAATAATACTGAAAAAAAGATAGATCACTTTACACAAACTAGGTACATATATTTCTCAATCGAGTTGAAACTTCTGGGATTCAATTAGTGAATTACACTTCATTGAATAAATTATCATTTGCTGGCCCAACTGGCAAGGTGAAAAAGTTGTGGACAGTTACCAGACTCGTCGGATTGGGATGCCTTCCGAAAGATAAAATAAGCGTGCTTAATTTTTTCCAGCTGATAAGGAAAACCAGCGAAGTCATCCAACACGAAAATGCCTTCGTTATATGCGATATTCGTCATAAGCATACATTCGCGACGTGCTGATGTCGGCGAGTTTCACACTTACTTTGCTACATCCGATATTTTGTTATATCCGTGTTCGCTATATCGAGATTCTATAGCATTTGCTTCGCACGCATTAGTAGAAACATTTTGAATAAATACGATACGGTTTATTTCTCCCTTTTCTTTCTTCTTGTCAAGGCGGAGTTGTAAATGCGGTGCTTCAGTTTCTTTCTCCAAATATTTGCCGTTTCTGGCTAGCTTTTGTTTTAAATTGAGGCCCTAAATAAAATGTCCGCTCTCAACGGTGACGGCATAACTGAATTACCTCTCGTAAGGAGGTCGTCCAATGAGAACGTTTCTGCTCCGCCGCATGTATTTGAATAGCGGACTCGGGAGTTGCTTCCGAGACGAGGCATCCTCCTCCTCTAAACTCCGGCGCCGCTCACTCAGGCAGAACACACAGGCGCCGCTTCTCGCTTCTGCTGCAGTCACCGGCGCCTATAGTCACGGCTGCTTACTTTGCTCGCCTCCGAGAACTAACTAGCGACGCGCGTGGTGGCCTTTCACGACGCCTGTTTTGCGGCTGATGCGTCGCCGTTCCATCTCGTCGGCCCGTCTTAAAAATGCATGACCGAGAGGCTCTCCCTTCGAGCCTGGAGAGAGAGAAAGAGAGAACGTAAAGGTAGCGCATGACTGAACGCTGATGAACAGTGTCGCCTGTCGTGGATGGCTGCTGCCAAGGGCTGCTTACGCGTACCGTGTTTACTCGAACCTATAGGTCGACTTTGACTGCAGGACAATGCCCGAGAGCTGGACGTGCGTAATTCTATCGTTGTTTCCTCCAAGTAACTTGGTATGTTCTGAAAGAAGAAGATGAATTAGAAGAATGTCCATTGAAGAAGTGGCCTAATGGAATTGCCGGGTTTAACCTGCCGTATTTAGAGGAAACACGAGCGTTTGTCAAGCTGCGCTCTTCCGGCTTTTTGCCGATGATCCTGACATTGTGCAATCATGATGTCGAATAAATCAGTCTGTCTGTCTAAGAGTGCACAGCTGGTTAGGAGAGACGCCGTAGTAAAACACCTCCGGATGAAGTTCTGATTAAGTTGCGGATTAGGTTCTTTAACCTGCAATCGAAACACGGAGCGCTTTCGCTATTTCCCCGTTTTTCAAAGGGTTTGCTACGAGCATGCAATGCCAGGATGTTCGCAGTACCAGTCGGGGCGAGTTCAGTGGCTGTGGCATTCCACTGCTGCGCACGAGTTGGCAGGTTCGATCCCCACAAAACGCGGCGCGGCCGCATTTTTGATGGGGACGGAACGCGAAAGCACTCCCGTACAGACCCCAGTCCACTCGCGGTTCCAGAGAGGAGGTCCTGGGGTCCCGAGCTTTCCTAGCCCATTAGCACCACTATAACCAAGCACAGTGCCAGGGGTGCTGTCCGTCGTACTATTATACTTCGATGCGTGTGGCGTCAAGTCTCGCAAAGTCTCGCGAAAGGGGTCGTACCGCCGGAAGTGATCGCTTCGGAGTACCGCCCGAGGAAGACTCCATAGTTCCGCATACCACGTTTTCGTACGTGGAGGAGGAGGAAGCATGACGTCAACCACCTTATTATCTCCTTGCAAGGAAACGTCCCCTGACGCTGCCCATCTCTCTTTCTCCATCCCGTCATGGTCCATCTACGCCATGGTGGCAGGTCTTTTTTGGCCCACTGTTTGGTTTGTGGTACGTTTTAGTTACTACGCTCTAACGAGGCCCGAAGCACTATAGAAATTACCGCTCGCCTATATCACGTGGTACGGCCGAACTTCCGATAAGCCACTTACTTTATAATTGACATTCCTAACCTTCAAAATAGCAACGTGACGCTCCTTCCGAGTATTTCTCTCTTTTTTTTTTTTTCATCCTCAATGTTTTCAGAACATGTGGCGGCCTGAATTCGATCAAATACGGTATGTGTTTCAGAGCTGGAAAGAGATGGGATGACATTCATTAACGTTACCGGGCGCGCGATGCTTGACATGGCATAGCTGTCGCGGTGTGCAGGTACCATGTGTCGCACTTCTGTCAGAGATCGTTTTAATCTTCATTTTTACTTCGGCCTAATGAGAGAACGCAGGACCAACTCATTTGTCTTGCTTTCTGTCCTTCTTCAAGCTTTTCGTTCGACGTACATTTCTGGCGTTTTTTTTTTTCTGTTGGTGTTCGTCTTATTCTCTTACTTTCTTTCTCTGTCTGACGTCAGAAACGACCGCCCGCGCGACTCGGTTGATTATTCGCTCGTGGAGCTAGCGGAGAAATTTTTAATGCGCTCTTTCTGAGAGATGAAAGCACATCGCTCGTCGCGTCGTATGGCTCTCGTTTTTACTTTCTTCTTCGTCATAAGCGTCTATTTTTATTAATTTTTTATTTTTTATTCTTTCTCGAGGCAATGTATTACCCCTAGAATGAACTCACGAGATTCAAAAGAAACCTGCCTTTGATATTCAACCACGGCTCATGTATGAACGTCGCATTATCTATACCCGGGCGGGATCGGCTTCTATCCTTCCATGCAGGGATGCAGGTACAGAAACAGTCATGGACTTTTAATACCGGTATACGCATTGAAGCTGCATTATTGTTTTTTTTTTTACCTGCCATCTGTACTCGAGCTTTGAGTCCCGACGTTTATGCGATACCTTCTCGAAGGGTCTGCGCAAAAGTGCGTTTCTGGTTTGACGTGAATTTTTCCCTCGCAAGGGAAAGCTTCGGTAGAGCGAAAGTTCTGCTCGCCGAGTGATTTGCGTGAAATAATTCTTTCATCAAAGCGCCCCGTCGAGAATTATCACTGAATGAATGAATGAATGAATGAATGAATGAATGAATGAATGAATGAATGAATGATCTGAAAATCAGTGAATAGGTTTTGATAAGGCAACATTGAGGTGTGACGGAACGTAAGGTTGATGCTGAGATTGTTCTTGACCATCGGTGTCTATATCGGCCTCTCTACAGTTACACCGATTAACCGTGAACAGCTAAACATAACTTAGTTTGTACCTACATAATAATACTGCAGTTGGCTATGGGGCCACTGCGCGCTATGGCCTGTGTCATATTCGTTGCTTACGAGCTGAAATCGTCGCTCGCTCGCTCGTCGTTCGTTCGTTCGTTCGTTCGTTCGTTCGTTCGTTCGTTCGTTCGTTCGTTCGTTCGTTCGTTCGTTCGTTCGTCCGTCCGTCCGTCCGTCCGTCCGTCCGTCCGTCCGTCCGTCCGTCCGTCGCCATGTGGGGTTTCTCGACTACCGTATACGAGACTTCCGACGCGTGCGTGACTGCGTCCGAGCACGTTCCCACACGTTCCCGCGCGTACGAAAGTCGCACGAACCTGAATCATTGTTTGTTGATTTAAAAAAAAAACGTAGCTACAGCCTCGTCAGTGGCGGTTAAGTGTAGCTAATCACTCGTCGCAAAACTCGTCCGGCTATCATCGGCATCCCCAGCTCAACTGAAGGGGCCCTTTTCTATTTTCTTTCTTTCTTTATTTTTTTTAGCACCGTGCGCCAAAGAGTGCTATCAGAATGCAAAACAGGCCCGGCGACGCCGGCGTGGGAACGAGCTTTCTTCGCTCTTGCCAGCCTTTCCGGCGCGCCGCTGACTCTTACAGCTCTGGCTTCGTTTTCCGCGTGCACGCGAGGTCGCGCTCCATTCCTCCACCTGTCTGACGGAGGCGCCGATGATAACCAGCGTGCGCGCCTGCATTCTTTCGGCACCACCGACGCCGGACCAGTTTCTCACGGTTCTCGATCCGCCGCCGGAAAGGCTATACTCACAATACGCGTATGTATATGCGCTGACTCGAGACCGATGCGTGTCTGTAATGCGGCAGCGATGGGCTGCTTTTTTTTACGTCCCTACTCTCGGCGGGCCGCTTTAATTCTCTCTCCCTAATAAACTGTGTTGTAAGAGGTGTTAGCTTTTCAATCGGCGCCGGCCACTGCAGGCATCTCAACTACTGATGCCCGGGGGGGGGGGGGGGGGGGGGCGAAATGCGAAAACACCCGTGTACTTAGATTTAGGTGCACGTTAAAGAACCCTAGGTGGTTTAATTTTCCGGTGTCCCCCACTACGGCGTGCCTCAGAATCAGAGAGTGGTTTTGGCACGTAAAACCCCATAAAAGAAAGTCTGCTGATGCCAGACGAACGACGTCTCGCGTATTAATATCGCCTTACAACTTCATGTGTTCTTCACTCGCTTCAGGTTCGGTTTACTTGAGCCGGCCAGTAGTAGCCGACGCCGGTGGATAAATAAATAAATAAATAAATAAATAAATAAATAAATAAATAAATAAGTAAATAATTGATCGGCGCCGGCTACTACTGGCCGGCTCGAGATAAACCGAACTCAAAGCGAGTGAAGAACACATGAAGCTGTAAAGCGATATTAATACGCAAGACGTCGTTCGTCTGACGTCAGTTGTTGATATGTCGGCAACTTAGCGCGCTTAAATCACTGTATGCCTTTTTTTGTGTGTGTGTAATATCGCCTTACAGTTCACGTTTCGTGTGTTTTTCACGTACTTTGGGTTCGGCTTATCTTGGACCACTGTATACTTTTCAGATAGAACGAACATATACTAAATATGATGCCACGTGTCGGAACTGGACAGAGGAAAGGTAGCAAGAAGGAAGAAAATCAGACAAATTCAGGTGATGTAAATACAATGGAAACAGCTCACGACAGAGATCTTATGAAACACCTTAAAACGCAAAAGAGTCATCTCATGTAAATTCAGAAATGACAACTCACAAAAGAGCTCACATAAAACGCACTAAAAAGTCACCTCGTATAGATACAATGAAGACTGCCCGAAAAAGAGGCCACATAAAATCAGGGCATCGAACCGGAACTAAACTAAGAACCGAAAGAAGAACGATAATTTTGTTCGAACTGGTGCTGAACCGGAACATTACGATTTTTTTTTTTTTACTCCGGAGTGAAACCGAAGCTAGAAAAAAATAACGAGTTTTAAATTCAGGTTGGCCACCTGTTCTGGAGATCTTCATCCACTCATTGCCTGCACTTCTGGCTGGACTGTGTTATTTCCATTTGTAGATACAGACCACCGTATTCCCGTGATTTTAAAAGTATATATCGGCACCGTTAGTGCTGTTTTCAGCGTATTGCGTACGTCAGTGAGCAGACTACAGGTGTTGTGCGATAACGCGACGATATATTTGCATCGCGTCCGGCGTGCGGACCCACCAGACGGTGACGCGTGCGAAAAGTCCGAAACGTTGGAGCACGTGCGCCTATATTTGTTTGCTTGTCCCCAGTACGACTGAACGGCAGGCATTTGCTCTCTCTCTCGTTAGCGCCATCTAACAACAGGCCGTTCAATGGAAAAAACAAAACTGGCCTCGATTCAAGGTTGTGAACCGGCCATTCGAATACGAGCTTCTAAGTATATACTTGCATCCTACTGCCCTGTCCTTGTAATTGCTCCTAAGTCCCTTATCTTTGTCCTCTTATCTTTACCCCTGAGCAGATTAGTAGACTAGAGGAGTCTCTGCGTTTCCGCGATATATTCTTCTATATCTCTCTCCCTCTCTCAATAAAACTTTGCTTCACATAGCTTCCAGCATTGGCTTCGGATCTGCATAATTATTTTGTAGCTATATGCTTGCGGCCTGAAGAACAGGCGTAATCTTTGAGCGCAGCTTAGTTGCAGCGTAGAATTTTTTGTACAAAATAAGTTTGTGCTTCTTTTTCTGTGATTGTTCATCGGTTATAGAAACAAACTTGAACCGTTACATTTTTCCGCTCCGGTGCTGAGCCGGAACTGAACCGAAACGAAAACCGGAATTAAAAAAAAAATAAGAGAAAGATTCGGTGCGTGAAACACCCTGCATAAAACACACTGGAATGCAAGGTCATCTCAGATAGATACACTGAATGCAGAGAGCACGAAGCCAGATCACCGAATGCTCTTGTATACGGAATTCTACGGCGCTACGTTGTACGTTAAGTTTAACGTAATAACGGTGGTAAGGGAAATAGCGTTACCGTTCCGCAAGCGAAATTTGCAGAAGGCGTTATTTTTTTCTTTTTCTTTTTTAAGTATAGCGCGATAGAGTAGTTTACGTGCGGGAGGCTATAGAGGAGGTCCGAGAGGTTCGGTGTTTTCTTGATCACAACCGTACCACGAAAAGTGGCATTGAAGCCGGAGAAAGTACCGAGGAAGTTAATTGTCACGCAACTTACGTTTGATTGATAAGTATAAATATTACGGAAAGCGAAACCAGACGCCTGCGTGTCTTGCCGCAGCTGTTAAGCGAACCCACGTCTTCAGCAACGCGGGTGGTACACTGTACCGTAGCAGCCGTCCTGCGGCGCCCGTAACCTCTTCCTTGGTGTGCTTGCGACGTGTGCACAAATTTAGCCCTGGGAAGTGTTGGCCAGCGCCGCTCGTCCTCGCACGTTCGTTTTCCAAGGCGTTAAACTTCTCTCAGTTCTGGCACTGTCCGTCGTTTCGCGCCATGCGTGTAGTATACTTCCGTCGTTCAGCGTGGAGTACGTATACGTTTGTCCGCGGTCGGCACTCTTCTCGGCTCTTTTTTATCATTTGCTCTATTTCTGTTCCCGCTCGCCCTCGAGCTACATACGAACGCTTTCGGTGTTGTAATAAGGCGCAGCCCTTTGAAAGCCTGTCCGCCTTGACACCTCTCGTTCCTCTCGTCGTCCGCTGAAACGACGCGGTTGCCCGCCCCGGCCGCCGCAGGGAATCCCCCTTTTCAATCGGACGCCGGGGCGTCTGGCGCTGACTGCTCTTCGCCGAAGGGAACCGACGCGTCTTGGGCCGATGGAAGCCGAAACCGGCATCTAGAACCTTTCACTCATACTTGGCCTCTTCGTTTGTTTGTTCCTTCCTTCATTCGATCGCTTCCTCCTTTCCTTTGTTTAGTTATCTCTCTCTGTCGCTCTCAGCCTCGTGTATCCTTCTTTGTTTGCTTTGCTTGCTCGTTCGCCTTGGTCGTTTGTTTCTTATAGGCCCCATAGTTTGTGCCTTAAGCCCGATTCGAACGTTAGCAGAGCTGCGCGAAGATATGTCAAGCTCGTAATGGAATCGGAAATATCAAAGCAGGTAATGGGGCTGGAGGGGGAGAGGGGAGGGGGTGTATGGAGGGCCTAACCATCGTACGACCTCGTCGCCTTCCCCGGCTGAAAGGTATACGACTCTCCGGAAAATGGGATTTCCGTTTATCTCGCGCGCGCTGCAGTTTTTTTCTTTTTTTCTTCTTGATGACGTCATTCTCAACAAACAACCACGCGGCATCGAGCCCTTTCCGAAGGCATGTGGCGCCAACTTTCGCGGACACCGCGGGCCCCAAAGTTGTCTCGAAAATAGTTTAGGCGCTGTCACTCTTCCTCCTTTTCCCAGACTCAGTAACGAGAAAGCCTTATTTGCTTTTCTTTTTCTTCTTCTGCCATTCAGGATGAAGACGCCACTGCCGATTCTTCCGCAGTGGCGTAGTGGCTCGGTGGATACGGCGTTCTGTCGTTGAGCACCAAGCCGAGGGTTCGATTCCCGTGCGTGGCAGCAGCATTTAGATGAAAGCGGGATGCAAGAATGTTCGCGTAACGCGCTTTGAACGCGCAGGTTGAAGAACCGCAGGCTGTCAAAATTATTGGACAGCGCTCGCTATGTAACCTGTAATAAGTAACGGTAAACAAGTTCACGAAAACTGGAAGCCTTCGAGCGCTAACTACGATTACTCGGTTCAACGTTTTTAGATCTCTTGTCTTCCTGTTCCTTTCTTCGACAGCCTTAGTATCCTGCTTCACGTTCGTTTGTTTCCGCTCCCGACCATGGAATCTCATATCAGGGATGATTAATCGAGGTTAACCACCCAGAGAAACGCGAGGATCATCAGAAGCATTCATTCATTCATTCATTCATTCATTCATTCATTCATTCTAACGGCCCGTGCAACGGAGGGGCTACCTAGAGCCTAGATTTCCCCGCTCCTGCGTTGGTCTGAGACGCTAGCGCCAATCAATCAATCAATCAATCAATCAATCAATCAATCAATCAATCAATCAATCAATCAATCAATCAATCAATCAATCAATCAATCAATCAACCGGACGTTAGCCACTGGACCTGACGCTGCATGGTCAGGAGCGGATTACCGAGCGAGAGTTGCACTTCGCAAATGAGGCCCACCACTTTCCCAGAAACGTCAAAGCTCGAACGGCGTTTCTTTCTTCTTTCTATTATTGGTATATTTTTTTTTCTCGTTCTTTTTCTGTGCATCTTCCACGCAAAGAGCGCTCGGAAATCTCCTTGTCAGCCGGCACCGACATAGAAACGGCTTCTCTCTTTCGTCGATCGAATCTGCGATGTGCCCCGACGTCTGCGAATGCAGTGACGAGCAATCCCTTTTTAATCCGGATAAGATGAGATTATGTATACGCGCAGTTCCCTTTTTTTTTTTTCGGAGGGAGGGCGGGGAGAGGGGGTGGGGGGTTGGAAGCGGGGGATGCTTGGCAAATGTGCGTCTCTACGTGCACCTATCCGGCAAGTCACGCGACAGACAATCCAGTTTGAACCGGCCGTGCGACAACCTGACCTCTGCTGTTCGCCGCAGTGAAGGCTGTACTGCCGTGATTGGATTAGCTCCTTCTTTTGGACGCTGCAATCTCGACTCGCTCTGGCGGGGTCTAAACGAAGAAATAAAAAAGTAGGGAATGAACAGAAACTATGGCGATGGCGAGGTCGAAACGAAAGGGAAACAAACAAAACTTAGGAGGAATAGGAATGAACTATATATAGCGGATGAAAGGGGACAGAATCATACGAAGAGAACGGCTATGGCTTGTAGCTGACGAACAGAAATACTGCCTAAAAAGGGACGTAAAGGTACGGCCGCGCGCCTAAACAGCGAATTGCTATAACCGGAGAGGTGGGCCAGAAGACATGTTAACTAACAGTTTTAAGGACGACTCAGTTGACATCAAACAAATACAAGGTATAGTGGAGCGTACTAGCGTACTACGTGGTTTGTTGTTTAACCTGCACTACACCTTGGGGATCGGCTCACATTTTCGCCGAGTAAATCCGCCATTCCGGCTCCGCTTTTAGGCGCTCTCGGATTCAACGAACTCATCTGGGTTTAATTTCTGGCCTTTTCTGTGCTAACTACGCGTTATTAGTGCTCCATACATAGTTGTACATTAACTTGGTGCGTCTTTTCTTTTTTAGTTCCAAACTTCATTTTGACGTTGTCCTACGCGCACTATAGGATGGCTCAAATCGTCTGATTTGCGAGGCGAAAGTGGCCGATAACCCAGATCGAACAAACTCCCACATCGATGCGACCTTATCTTCAGAACAACAAAGCCCCCCAAAAGCGCGCAATCATTAGGCGTGCACACTACGAGTAAATAATTAAGCGGCTGGTGCGACGCTGGCTGATAGTTCACGCAGGCTGGCCTCCTCTGCTTATCGACGCTGAGCGATCAGTCTGTGCCTTGGTCGTAGAGCACACTCGTTGATTAAAAGAAAAATTTATCGCGGGAGCTCTCGGATATGACTACACCGGAACGAAGAATTCGTTTCCCTTAGCGTCGACGGCGCCCATTTGATCGGTTTTTCCCATTGAAAGGGCTATGTCAAACTGCTGTAGAGAGCAGGTTCCTGACTTAGACTTTCAACGTTATTACCGAAAATATTGGAAGATAGCAACATTTCAAAGCACGAGCATGAAGTTTGCCAACTATGTAACTCAGCATTGAAATCCAATAGAATGAGTCACCTTAAGTGAACGAAGCTGATATATTCATACGCTGCATGCCCTGAAATACACCGTTAATTTGGGTGCAGGGCTATTGCAAAACGCTCGCAAGAACTGCAACTGTTTCACGTGATTTCTAAAATCGTGTATCACGTACGTTTGTACATCGAATAACATGTGCAGTTTACGGGACTGGGACATCTGCTTCTGGTTTGGAATTACAGATTTGTATAAACTTCGTGCTTCAGTTTCTTTTTCTAAATGCCAGTTTTCGGCAATTTCTGCACACACAAGAAAAGAAGGTCCCAAATCAGAATCCTGTTTCCTACAGCCTGTAAAATTCAGCTTTGCCTCTTAAAGGAAGCAATTTTAATTGAAATAGGACCAGCAGTCGTTAGATGAGGGCATTTTTGCGCTTCTGGTGTGTTTTGGCACGGACATCATAGTTGGCCCCACAGTGGAGCTTCCTCTTAAAGGACACGTGTTGCATCCATCCTACTCTCTCTTGGCTGATTAGCTGTTGATGGCCCACAAGCTTCTGAGAGCCGCGCCCCTCACTGCAGTTACTGCAATGGCTCGATCCCGAAGGAAATGAAATGGGCTGGCATCAAGTTAGGTTAGCTCATCTGTACGATGTGACCATATTCACGAGCCAGTGAAACAGCCAGTTTTTGCTCTCACTTTCACGCGGCGTTCGCCATCTCGCAACTAGGGCCCAGCAACAAGTAGTAGTAACACGTCCTTTATAATTCCCTAGCCATGCTGCGGGCTTTTCAGTGTCACGCATCGCGTGTAGAAAAATAACGAAAAAAAATTTGTGGACGCTAACGTATACGCATTGCGACACCACCATCTCTCTCAGGCCAAGAAGGTGGCGGGCCGCACCAAGCACCGGGACCCCGTGGCGGAGAGCTTTCTGGAGCTGAACGTGCGCAGTCTGCAGCAGCAGCACTACGGCGCGCTGAGCGGCTCCGCCCGGCCCTCGAGCGTGCCGGTGACGCCCAGCCACCAGCACTACCAGCGGCCCGGCGAACGGGGCGTGGACCCGGACCTGCTGTCTCCCTCGAGCAACGAGGACAACACGTCGCCCACCGAGCTCAACCGGCACTTCACCGACAAGCCGCCGCCCGTCAAGAAGCTCGAGGACAGCTGGCAGCAGCAGCAGCAACAGCAGCAGCAGCGCTGCCCGAGCATTGGAGGACCGGATGGACTGGAGGTGCGTGCTGGAGCTTATGTATAGGTTGGCTGTCCGCGTGGACGCGATGGGATGGCATAAGACGCAGATAGAGCAAGGAGCGAAGGCGCTGATCGAATCACTGCGTCTGGTCTTGATATCAATGTGATTTCGCTTGCTATCGAAAGCGTATCGATTTGTGGAGGGACACGGATGAAGCTATGCTCGCGGACAACTTTCTGTGGCTACGAAAGGAAAACTACGGGGGCGGAGCTTCTGCACATGTGTCACGGCGCGAAGTAGTCTGCCAGCGCGTGTGACAGCGCTTTTGGTTGCCCAGTACAGACGGTGAATCGACGCAGCCTCCACGTGCAACGGTATCGCGTTTACCCAGACGCGGAAGGGAGAAGCTGCGAAATGAGTAACCATTTACATTCAGTGGTGCGTTTTGTCTTATTTAAGTGTTGCTAATAAGGTGCGTATGTTTTCTCTCCCCCAGCTTAAAATAACGTGGGTGAAAACTCGGCATTCTTTTCAGAAGCGCTCTCACTCGTGCGCGTGCTTTGGCTCCGTAGCTTTCCTTTCGTAGCCACAGTAAGTTGTCCGCGGGTGTAGCTCACCTTGCTGTGCCGACACTCGCTCATTCGCTCGCTCACGCACAAATGAGATATACTCGGTAGTATTCGGAGATCAGTTGTATTGACCCTTAAAAATCGCTTTCGGAAAAGCCAGAAGCAAGGAAGGTGCCATCTCGGTTGAAGAAGAGGTCTAGAAGATGGATATCGCAAGACCTTTTATTTCTTCATCTTCTGGAAGTCGTCTAAAAGTGGCATTCTGATAGACAAAGCAATTAGCCTCGCCACGACGCGCGACGGAGTCGTACATACGGCGCTACAGCAGTACAAACGCGAATTAACGATGTTCCATACAGCGTGTGGGCGGTGACAGCGAAACGTTCCCGTCCCTCCCGATGCAGGACAGCAGGGCCTCGTCGCCCGTGCCTATGGGCTCGCGGCCTCCGAGCTCGGCGCTGCGCTCGAGCCCCTTGTCCTCCGAGGCGTGCAGCGTGCGCTCTTCGGTGCGCAGCCGGCGTTCGTCGGGTTCGCCCAGCGGCCGCCAGAGGAGCGCCTCGGGGTCGCCGCGGCCCAACGGCCTCGCCACGAGGGTCGCCTTCGCCCCAGCTCCGCCAAGGCGGTACGTGGTTTGCACGATTTTTTTTTTTATTTACTGACTGACGAAAGGAAAAATTGTCATCCAGCCGACTGAAGCGGGAAACTACGTACAATGAAAGCTACAAAGCTCGGTCTACAAAGTACCTTTTCATTGGTCTCGGGTCCGATTGCCTGAGCAGGACGAATTTTTCATCTGCAAAGGTTTATTTCCGAGAAACCTGTTTGGGTTTCGTTTGAAGTTTCGCGATACAGGCCGGGGGATGACAATTATTCCCGTTCATGAACTCTCCTACACCTTGCGGACCTACGCAGCACTGACTGATTGATTGATTGATAATTTGGTTGCATCTTTCGTTTGGAAGTGAATGGCGACGTTAATGCGATTAGCAACCTTTGTTATGATGGGTGTGACATCTTTCCTTTGGAGGTGAATGGAGACGTTAATGCGATTAGCAATCTTTATTACGATTGGTGTGAATTATTTATGGGGGGGGGGTGCTTTATATGTTATGATGATTATTATGATGACTACTTTATCCCGATGTCATATCCCCGTACCATCCTTGAACCACAAAACCTTATGAGCACATTAGCCGACACACGAAGAGGCAATGTCGCCAACCATAATGCCGAATGATACGTGAGGACACTAATATGTCTTGATGTAATCACTGCACCCCAGTTTAAAACCCGTAGCAGCCGCCACTATCCCTATAGTATCCTGGCTGCAACTTGGTTACAATGGCTATCCCCCAAACGGCCGCTCTCGACGCAGGGATGGGCATGCAATCGCTTTAATGTGTTAAATAGGCTACCTTACCCCTTGCGTAACCTTGGATCATCCTTTCCCGGTGACTGAATAGGCGCATGCCTATATTACATAGCAGTGCCGAAGTTGTCTCCAAGTGGCGCACATGCAGTCACCCAAGTTGTGCGCTTGGTCACATGGCAGCATGTCGTCTATATCGGGAACATAATCCAATGACCCACGTTGTCCGCTCGGCAAGACAGCAAGCCATGCAGCGCATACCTAATGGTCCAAGCTAGTAGACAACGTGGCTCACCGGGTATATGAAAGAGTTTAAGTGTACAGTTACAGCTGGATCTAACGAAACCAGATTTTGCGAAGTTCCCGATCTAACGAGGAAAGTCACACTCCCCGGCAGGTACCCATAGGGTTCAATGTTATCATGAACCCGAGTTAACGAAACAAACCTAGCCGAACTCGATTTAACGAGGTTTTTCTGAAATAAATGAGTAAAACAACCAGTGCTTTCTTTCTAATTTTGGCACATACAGGTTATATACTTCGAGCGTGCGCTCTAAAGCTATCGCGTTAAAACATCTAGGCGCCATGGTCACATCCCTAGCCTTATTTCGACGAGGCTGCACGCCGCGCCCGTGCACGGAACAGCCGACTCAACACCGGCTCGGTAGGGGCGGCGGTGGTTGCGTTCGTTATTTCGTGGTTTATGCGGCAGACGGCTGGATTAGCGGCAAATACATTGCCGCGGTAAGCCTTCGCGTGTCGCTACGTTACAATTTTATATTTCGAAGGACCGAAAAATTCATTTCTCTTGATTTTACGAACTTCCCGATTTAACGAAATTATTCGAGCGTGGTCATCACTTCGTTAAACCGAGTTTCAACTGTACGTACCGCAAACTCGGTGAAGATACCCAAAAAGCGTCAATCGCATTAAAACAAATTAGATGAAAGGTGGCGGTGGGCAATGGAGTTTGAAGGAGCCTCGGACACCACAACTGCCTCGCTGCCAGCCATCTCGCGGCCAGCAAGACCTTTGTGTATACGAAAAAGAGAACGCTTAATTCTCGCGCACATTAACTTTCCTTTCTTTTTTTTCTGGCCACCCTTTTAAAGCGCACTCGCAACTCAGAACCGTGCGCGTCCGGTTCAAGCACGCTGTCTCCGTTGTCCTGCAGGTCACGCAGCGACGCGACATCGCACTTTGGCAGCCGGTGCAGAGGCTTGTTGGCGTTCGGCTTTGTCCGGCACGGGCCCGTGCCGTTGCCGAAAGTTGCATTTCAGTGAGCGCACGTCGTCTGTATAGATGCGACGCGCCACGTTCCCGGTTGTGTACAGACGTTTTAACGCGATAGCGTTAAGGAGCTCGTGTCGCATAAAAACCGGTGTCGTCGGCGTCGGTGTCGGCGTCGGTGGCGTTGGCCGTGAGCGATAAATCACGGCAGGCACTTCATAAATAAAAAGCAACTTCCAAGATGGGCTGGGTGGGAATCGAACCAGGGTCTCCGGAGTGTGAGACGGAGACGTTACCACTGAGCCACGAGTTCGATGCTTCAAAGCGGTACAAAAGCGCCTCTAGTGAACGCGGTGTTGCCTTAGAAACGAGCTGTTTCTAAGGCTCAGGCGTGCGTCCCTTGCTCAGGCGCACATTTCGTTGTCGCGCCGAACGCTGCGTTGCTCGACGCTCACCGCGTCCGATGCGGGGCGCGTAGTCGCTGCGCCGTAGCCCATTGTCTTACACCCCTTGGCGGGTCGACGGGAACGCTGTCGCGTTCAACTCTTGAAGGCGAAGCTTAAGCGTCCTCCAATTTTTCTTTCTCGTGACGGGGAAGACGCGTCGCGCCGCGCGATTAGCCGTGTGTGCGCGGGCGCCACGCTCTCGCTTGAACCGCGCTCGACTCCCACGGTGCGAAAACGGCCGACCGAGTCGAGCATGAGTCTACGAATGCGACACGTCTACGAGGAGTCTTGTTTCGGGACGCAGCGGTCCCGAATCAATTTTTCCCCGCTGTCTTTCGCTCGAATCGTCGCGCTTAACACGTTTCTTCATAGGCTGATGCGTTGCTGCATGCTTTCGAGCGTGGACGTGTTCTATAGGGTGCCCTCGATGCGCGCTGTACACGCGTTTCTCGAACAGCAACAAAAACTGCGCATGCATCTATCCGCCTACCCTATCCCCACCCCCTCCGCCTCCCCGCTTTACCTCCCTTTCCTTAAGCTGTCATTTCTCCATAAACGCCTTGTTTTTCCTCCCTGCTGTGCTTAATCACGCGTAAGGGCAGCGTTCGCACGAGCGAGAAGACATTCGCGCAGACCTCAAAAAAGGAAACAAACCAACAAAAATACGGAGGAGAGAAAAAAAGAAAGGTAGAATGAGCGGTCACAAGTCGAGAAAGAAACAAAAAAAAGAGGAAAACGACACGAGAACAGCAACAAGGAACTGAAAAAAGGAAGAATTGAGCTGGAAAGTTTTGGAGGAGAACCACGTTAGCGCCGTCTTTTCATCCGTTCACATTTTGCACGATCCTACTCCTACCTTTCCTTTTTTTCTTTTTCTTGACTTTCGTTTTTAATTCCTAGCGATAAGGAGAGTTATTCGCGTGCCAAGTTAGCCACAATCGTCGTCGCCGCCCGATGTGAACTTTCATTCAAGACTTGGAACTTGGAAGCGCTCGCGTCAGAGGCCTGCCTGTGCGCACAGACGCGCTTCCTAAATGGGCCGCCGTCGAGACGGATTGTGAACGCCGTGCCACGAAAGAAAGAAAGAAAGAAAGAAAGAAAGAAAGAAAGAAAGAAAGAAAGAAAGAAAGAAAGAAAGCAACGTCAAAGAAGCATATAAATCTAGCCATCTTCAAGAATCTTCACTTCTGAGTCTTTGAAGCACTCGTCACTGAAAAGGACTTCAAATTCACGACTTGGTAATGTGGCATCGCGCATAAGGCGGGAGAAACTCTATGGCGGAGAATTCAAAATTCGGCGGAGAGAAAAAAAACAAGATAGAGAGAGAGAACAACCACCGCGAATGTACTGTACAAGAAATTCGTCTGATAAGTGAGAAAGACAGAGAGAGAGAGAGAGAGAGAGGAGAAAGAAACTTCGCATGCTGCAGTGCGTGCGTTCTCCGAAGCGACCGCGCTCTTTCTTTCGACACGGATCACGACTTCACGATTCGGGCATCGCGAGTTCTTATATTCTTCCTCCTTTTCAACGTGTTCCTTTTTTTATTTTTCGGTGGTGCGAATTGTGTCGGAGCTTGGAAAAGTTAGCGGGAGAGAGACGAAGAGAATTAAAGCGGCGGCCGATTCGCTGGTGGCGTGGCAGGGGTCTAAGGACGGAAGAGCTATAGAGAGTGTAGTCAGAGGGGGGGTGGGGGGGAGGAGAGTTTTGGGGGTGACTTACGCGGCTTTCCACCCAGAAAGCGGCGGCGGCTCGCGCTAGCAACTCGAGTCAAGGTCCGCGCTGGCCGCGCACGCGATTGCACCCAGCGACGCGCCTGATTTATACGGCCGGAAACGAGCCGAAACACAATGGTACGAGACCGAGCCGGATGTAGTGCGTACGCGCCACCGGCACAGCATCACCCGACGCTGCAGTGCGCGGTGGGGGTGAACGCTCACCACATGCGGGGCTGCCCTCCCCCCCGCCCCCTCACCCCCTCCCGGCGAAACCCGCCTCGCTTTCCATCTAGCCGGCGGCTGTCTCATTCGCGGCCCGCCCGCCTGCCTGCCTGCCGATGCGCGGAGCTATGCAGCAGAAGGAAGAACAACGGCACGGTAGAGCTCGGGCCATTGTCGGCTGTCTGAAGCGTCCCTCGGAATAAAGAGAGCGGTACTGCTCGCGTCTTTTCTTTTTCACTGCTCCGGCTCTGCCACAAGCTCTCGATAATCTCGGCGCGCCGTTGCGTAAGGTCGGCTTCCGATTGTGCCCCTTCTGCCGCCGAGCACGAGGTCGCGGTTTCGATTCGCGGCCGCGGGTGCTGCATTCCGTTGGGGGCGAAGTACAAGAAAACGTTCGCGTACCACGCGTTTGGGGCGCACGTTAAGGTACCCAAGACTGCCTCCGAGCCGCCAAGTGTCATTGAAGATTCACCGGTTCATTCGGGACCTTCTCGTAGCCGCCTCTGCTGCTCAGGGGCCATGCCGTTGCGCTGCTGAACACGAGGTCGCGGGTTCGATCCCGGCCTCGACGGCCCTTCATTTAAACGGAGGCAGAATGCAAGAACGCTCCTGTACTGCGCTTTGAGTGCGCGTCAAAGAACCCCCGCCGGTCAGAATCTAACTGGAGTCTCCCACTACGGCGCGCCTCATGATCAGACGGACGATGGCTTTTTGCACGTAAAACATCACAACTTATTAAACCTTATGCTGGTGCCGGCCGTTGCCGTTGACAACATAAATGAACAGATTAAGCAGAGTGTACAAGCGGTATACGAAAATCGGAGGAACGTTGTAGGGACAACGAAAAGTAGAAGAAAATAAACTTTATTGAAAAGAATGGTCCGGCACTTTCGGTTGTGGTGGCCTCAGGTGGCGGCTCGAAGTCCTTGGACTCGGGCGGCAACTCCGGCTTGTCGGACAGCTCAGAGCTGGTCTTCTAGCTCCGAATTTTTTAGGGCCGCCTCCCAGCGGCGGCTACGCCGACAAAGAAGTAACGAAAATAATTTTAATGTGCGTTATCTCTAGCGGCGCGAACGGCCGGCGTGGGAGGCGGTCGACTATCATCGCCTTCTCACGTCTCCCGTGGCCCCTACAAGTGGAGAGGACGTGGTGAAGAAGACGAGGGCTGTATGTCCCCGAACTGCCACCACAACACGTAAATCTTCAGAAGCCCCAAATATCTCCCACGCCTTATGTAGGGTGGCGCCCTCTGAAATTAATGGCGCCCTCTGAAATTAAAATGCGGATCTCAAAGGCTGTGCTTTTGTTCGTTGAATGCAGCGGAAGCGATTTTGGGAGCCGGAAACACGTCACAGGCGTCGTGCTTCGCGTTCGGCGACGAACCTGCCCCGCAACTCGGTTGCGCGAGAGTATGCGCTCTTTGCACCGGCGCCTTTGTATCGAAGGTGAAAGTGCGGCCACCGCGAAAACGGGTTAAAGAAGCAAAGATGGCTATTCGCTTTAAAACTGACCGTATCCGCACCCAGCAATTGCGTTTGCTGTTACGTTTGCAATTATGTGCAATTAATATTTGCTCAAGATGCGAGTATCACTCATGTATTGTCAATTTGAGAGCTACGCAGTCGACCAGATTGTCCTTACAAAATTGCTTGTTTCGTTCCAATTTCGTTCATGAATTTACACTCCCGGCCTCTCTTGCTATGTTTTGCAGTAAAGCATTTTCGATATCTGAAGTAATTCTCGCCAGGTGATAAAATTCCGATATCTTTTGAGTGCTTGGTTTGACTTCACCTCACAAGGAGTGATCGTGCAGTGAAACCAGCTTCTAGTAGTGTCATTAAAAGAAAAATAGCAATAAAGGATCGTTCTCGTTCATGAGTAGATAAAGTACCTGCGCGAATATCTTTGCAAGAAGACACGAATGCTTCACTACATACACTGAAGGCGATAGTTGCGGTCAAACTACGCCGTTCAAGCGGCATGGTCCCACGTCGTGTTAAAGGGGCCCCCAAACACTTTTTTGAACATAGTAAGGAAACGTTGCCGATTTGTTAACGAGGCTCCTGCGAACATGTGGGCCAAATATTATTGCACTGCACGAAGCAGAAAATTTACAATGTCCTGTCAGAGACAGTGAACAGTCGCTTGCTCTCGCATCCGCGGTGTCGACGTCGAATGCAGTCGGTCCACCAACACTATTGGCTGATTTCGTGATATACAATGTCAGTAATACATAATTGCTAATTTTGAGTTAATTTTCTTTAAGTGACAAAGATATATATGTATGCGATCTCAAGATGACAGAAAAATAAATTCATATTTGCACAGCGCGTGGCTGCATCTGCAGCGTATGGCCTCCGAGATGGCAGCAGCGTGGCGTGGTCTACCGCGGCCGCCACGGAGTGCTGCGACGAGCCCTTTCGCCGTAGGGTCCCTCTCCACCGTAGTCTCTGTACGCGTGGGAATATCGCGTCGGGATTCCTAATTTCCCAGATCGAAACGGTTCACCTGGCGCAATCTCGGACGCCACGAATGATGTTTATTTTCACCGCAGCTGCGAGGAGGCCGCTACCAATGAGACGGCTCATCCTCTCCTGTGTTAAATCGTCTTCTTGCTTCTCCAGACGATATATTTAGCTCACTCCCCCCCCCCCCCTTGTTTTTATTGTCAGGCATGATTCCCTGAACGTGAATGAAGAAGAGGAACTGCGCGAAGCCCCCTGGTATCAAGCTGGCATCCCCAGGTGAGTGGCGCTTTTCACGTGCATTGCAGTTGTAAGCATCGCCAAAGGCAACAATACAGAACGTACCGAGGAATTCTTTCTTTTAATGCGAAGCATTGTTAGGTAGGTAGGTAGGTAGGTAGCTTCCTGCCACGCCTCGCTTAAATAAAAAGAATGAAATGCCGGACCGACAGTGAAATTGAACCTCTTCCGTAGAGTCCAGGAGCTCTGACCATTAGGCCACGGTCGCACGCATTCTTCTCGCGTTCTAAAGCCTCTCGCGTTCTAAAGCCAGCCAGCTATTTGAAACGCTCGGTGCGTGCGTGCCGTGCCACTTTCTCGTCTTCATTTGGGAGGACACCTCGCGTTTTGAAGCGCCTCGTTAGTCTGCACCACCTCCGGAAGCGGGCCGCTTTCCTCGCCCCTTTCCTCGTGGCACGCTACTATAAATTGCGCGACGCTGTACCGACTCCATGTTCGCGCAAGTTAATCATGCTTTAACGTTTCCTTACCGGAGTACAAATGATATCGCCGATTTAATATTGCTATGTTTTGCAATGAAGCATGTTCCATGTCTCAAGCAATTCTCGACAGGTGATGAAATTCCAAGATCTTTTGAGCGCTTGGTTTGACTTCACCTCACAAAGAGTTACCCTGCAGTGAAGCCAGCTTCTAGTATTGTGCGTAAAAAGAAAAATAACAATAAACGATCGTTCGCGTTCATGAGTAGGTAATTGGCGCGAATCTCTTTGCAAGAAGCCATAGGTACGTACGACTGTATAACACGTAGTGGCTGATGACGTCACCGTCCGTGTTTCTCTCGCTTACGCTCGTCCACTACCTATGCATAGACCAACAAGGGTCATGTCGTAAGCTCGCGTCGAACGACCGGCTTGGGAATTACCACCGTTTTTGCCATACGATTGTCCTCAACATGGTCGTCGTCGTACTGCTGTCATCACGCTCGCGACCCACATACACAGCTGTTCAATTTACACAAACGTGTTGATCCATCTGGTATCGCTCTGCGGGAACTCCAAACAATCCTACATGGATAGGTATCTGCAAAATGTTTCGCGTAACATCGGTATTCCAGTGCGTGAGATCTGCATAACTTTTACCGACTCTTTCTTTGGCTCTTCCGCCCACTTTTAAGAGGGTGGCTGTCTGACCCTGTAAACTGGGCCGATCCCGGAGGGAGCATAACCATAGGTGGCGACTCGGTTGGCCGATCCTGACACCAGTGCGGGATGCGTGTCCTTGAAAGAATTTTAATGTGGTTTGTGAGGCGGGCCGATCTTAGAAGCTGTGCGACGCCACAGCACCCGTACTGCGTCACCACATTATCCAACAGAGCTAACCAATGAGCATCCCCGGCAGCGTATCTCGGCAGCGTAATGTCGGGATGACGCTATTGAGTTTGTCCGAGACAATAGTTTGCGCTCCTAAAGGTTCTTGAAAATACATTAAAGGCGAGCATAATTAGTATCAACATGGGACGTTACCTTTCCAAGATCTCACAACATTTGTGTTTTGTCAGGGGATTGCCTAAATCCAAAGAAAATCATTACCGAAGGGGTAACATAACCGTACCACAGTTAAACCGTCAGCGATTGTATAGGTCCTCAATTGCGCCGGCGATCTGGCAGATGCTACTGCCTGCCTTAAGTTTACCCAAGTCAAATGCCCATGCAGAAGGGGCGACACACTGCGACAAAGTGAACCTACATATTCACTGCCCTGACCAAAACAAATAGTGTGTGCTAGCTGAAAAAGGCAGCAATAGATGTATGCAAACGGGTGCAGAAGAGGAGACGAGCCATTCACAATGTGACCTGCCGTGATTGTTTAGTGGCTATGGTGTAGGGCTGCTGAGCACGAATCCCGGCCACGGCGGCCGCATTTTGATGGGGGAGAGATGTGAAAACACCTGTGTACTTAGGTTTAGGTGCATGTTAAAGAACCCCAGGTGGGCCACATTTCCGGAGTCCCCTACTACGGCATGCCTCATGATCAAATCATGGTTTCGGCATGTAAAACCGATAATTCGCAATGCCATACTCTTTGCTTTGCTTAGAGAGGAACTGAAAGGCAACGTTAATTGTGATGTATTATTTCTTCAAGATTATCTTGCATATTGAACAGAAAAACGTTGGTTACTGGCAGACGAGGAAAATTAAAGAACTGCTTCACTTTTCTCATTTTTTACCTGAATCGTAGCGCTGGTACACCAGCATGGTGTCACAAATTTGAATGAATTTTTCGCATGTCCAGGTCACATTTTCTTGCTCCTCAAAACTTGTTACCTTGTGCATTTGGTTCTTCAGAGTGCAATGTAATCCTTATGTATCCATGAACTATCTCACAGTTAAAGAAAATCCTATCAAAATGCATGATGTCACTGGTTGCTAATGCAAAAATAAACATTAATATGGCATGCCACCAGACTCCACAAGTGGAGTCTGGCTTGCCAAGGCTCTACTGATGCCATGATTAAGGTTTACTTGTTTTTTTTTTTGCATTCCAAAGCTTCAACTGATAACTCACTTTAACCTGTTTTATTTATTTAAGAGAATGTATCCAACGAAATGTAACCTTTTCCGAGACGTCTTAGTATTACTGACAGACCCAATTTTCAGTTTTGTTGTGTCAAAGGAGACATTTAATGTACAAGTACAACACCGGACATTTTGCTGACGCTGTGACGCATTTGCAGGGAGATCGCTCTCGAAGTGCTGTCGCAGGAACCAATCGGGTCCTTTCTGGTGCGCCAAAGCAGCACCAAACCCGGGTGCTTTGCACTCTCGCTGAGGGTCCCCAGGAGCATCCAGCCGAGTGGCATCGCCCACTATCTCATCATGCACACCAACAGGGGCTACAAAATAAAGGTGAAGGAAGCACAAGAGAAAACAACAAGGCAAAGTCAGGAGAGCAAGTAAAATTGTGGAGCTTTATGCACACATCAGCATCTCAGACATAGCCGAGTCAATGATTTTTGCATCCCTATGCTACACATAGTGTATGAGGAGCACAGAAGTTAAGATACTCTAAAGCGATCGCAAACACACGAGGTCACAGTGCTCTTATATCTTGATGCATGAGCAACTTACCTTGGGCTGAGATAGTGAAACGATTTTATTCCATACTATTCCTTTACAAACTTTGTTAGTGGTCCGAGCTGCATTCCACCTACATTAACAAATGCTACATGGATGGCAGGCCCCATGAATGGTGTACAATAAGAAAGGAATAGAATACAGAAAAAGGAATCCTTACGTTATACCATCTCTAGACTCTATCATCATTACACTTAAACCTCTGACCTTGCATTTAATGCCATGAGGCTTCCTTGGAAATTGAACCACTCAAGCATGTTTTTCATGGACATGGCCACAGTGTAGGTTCAGGACTCTAGACGAGCAAGGCGAGAACTGTCGAGGGCACTTTTGCATTTTTCTGATGACAAACGCAAGGTATTCATGTGGTTAGTGCAAAAACTCGTGTTATGGATAAAAGGCACGTATCTGGAGCAATAGTCGATGGCTAAAACATGGCAATCATATCCATTTCTGCCTCCTTTAAGTGGTTCTGGCATTTGCAATACACAAGCACATGGCCTTTGAGATTGGTATCCGTTATTTCAAGGGAGCTGTTGCTGGGGATGTCATTTGGACGCCACCTATAAAGGACAGATGTGCTAGGCCAGGTGCAGTTGTACTAATTCTAGAGTCAGAAGACAAGCACTAAGTTAAAAGCTATGTGACCATCACTTTTCATTCTTGTCAGTGAGGAAAGCTAAAGCTGGTACTCATTTATACCTATGTGGTGAAATGTATGCAAAAGGGAAGAAAACAAACACACAGACAAAACATTTGGCATAAAAAGCTAAAGTTATGAGTGTTAATGAGATGAACAAGCAAGTTTTCCTAAATTGGCAGACAAAGCCCTCAGTCGGAACTAAACATCTGCCATACGCACAGAGCACCTGTGAGGGCCACTTATCTCTGTGTTCACCAAGTATTCAATCATAATTCCAGTAATGATTAGAACTTATCATTGCCTAATGCCTTCCAATTGTGTTGAGCCCAGAAAGAAATGTTTATCGGTAAGGATAGTTGCAATACACACAGAAGAAAGAAAAAAATGTCCAAAAAGCCCCATTACAGACACAGAATAAAGGCGTTTCTGAAATGCATGCTCCAGTGACTTCTCACATCTTTACTTTTATTTCGCATATGTCATTTGCAAGAAATTATGCATTACTTTTTGGGTTTTTACATGCAGTTACTAAAAGCATGCATGGGACGTGTGGTGTCACAGCATATTTATATAAACACGTGTGCTAATAACTAATTCTGGTATGGAGTTTCACATATAAGAATGCATTGTTTCATATGTAAAGCATGATGTAACCAGAACCTCAGGATGTTTAGTGAAAAGCTATAGAGAGCCCCTTTAACCCACTAGCTATTCATGCACACAATCTGGTGCATATAGACACTGCTTTGCTTTCAGCAATCTTGCCAATTGTAAGTCAGAGTACCTCACATGCTTTCTATTTTATTCCAGGGCTTTACAAAGGAGTTCAGCACCCTGACATCACTCATCACGCATCACTCGGTCATGCCAGAGCTGCTGCCATGCCCGCTCTCCCTGTATCGATACAACTCAACTTTCCGGAAGCATGGCTCAGCCGAGGACATGGTGGACATAGACGAAGATCCCGACTACACGCTGCTCTCAGACTTCCGCAAGATGATGGCCGACGCTGTTTGACTTGCGTAGCTGGCTGCATGCTAGTCTTAATATCTATCTGGTGAGTACTATAACCTGACTACCAGTGCAAACTATTTTCTAGTTTTCTTGTACAATGCAATGCCATGTCCGGTACACAAACTTCGGTAAATGTACCACAACATCCAGCAAACACAAAGCTTGTATAACAAAATTATTGTATGGTGTTTTCCTTTTTTAAGGGAAATATACACTAAAATTACAGTGAATCCGCTATGAAAACTACATATGGTAGATACAGAAACATATTGGATTGATAGCATACTGGTTTTAAGGTGCTCGATAAAAGTTATTCAGTCCATTCAAATGAGCAGTCCCCTATCTTGTCACTGAGTCCACTTATTTGTCTGGACCCATTAATGTGTTTTACGTGGGCCACCAGCAACAGCCATAGTGTAGGGCATTCCTCTAGCAGTTGAGCGGTCCAGCCGTCCCCGGTAGAGGGGAGGGAGGGCAGGATGTTTGGGCCAGTTAAAAAGCACGGAAATGACAGTGCTCGGGGACATTTCCAGTAAGTGTGGAATGTGTCCACCTGTTTGCCACATTTACTTGACATGCCAGTTTGCCAGGCCTGTTCTCAATAAACTGTTGGGATAGCATCGTTGGGCAGTGTAAGTGTTTGTGCCCGATGTACTAGTACAGCATCCTCTCTGGTAGGCGTTTGTGATGAACACAGTAAGAGCAGTCTGTTGTTTGCTGCCTAAGAGTCGTCTGCCGATTGTGGTAATCTTTTCGACATCTGCCTCTAACACCTCTGGTGCAATAGGCCTCAGGCCATTTTATGGGGTTGCTCAGTGTTACATCACAATAGCATTCACTACCCTCTATCTTCCTGATGACCTGGCACCCATCACAGGAGAACCATAGTGTAGGATGTTTGTGGTTAGTGTAGAGTGGATGTGATTTGGAAGTGTATTTTTCATAAAGGCATGTGATGCTGCCTGACTATCCAAAAGAATTGTGATAGTGTCAGTTGTGTGTGTGTGCAGACAAATGGCTTCTGTAATGGCCTGAATCTGCCTCTGTAGGAGACCGAGACTTAATTTGAGTGGCTATGAACCAAATCCAAATCTATGTAGGTTTTTTAACTTCAGACTTGCTTTTTTTTTTATACAAAATATGAGATATGCACAACTCCATTACCTCCGTACATTTACGTTATATTTAACGGTTTAATGCAAGAAAAGGAATGGCGGAACATCGGAATAACAACTTAGTCAAAGAAGCAAGAGCAACTGCTCTTTCATAACAGTTTGCTGCTTTAGAATATATTACTCATGGTTCCACTTCTAAGTCACCCGTCACAGATCACAGTTATGACAGGAGCAGTATTAAGCCTTGATATACAAATATAATGTTGCCCCCAAGTGCTTCCCTTTCAAACACAGGTCCCAAGCTGGGCCCCCATACGTAGGCGAGGGGTGTACCAAGAAACACGTCTACAGTAATGAATGCTAATCTCAGTCTGAATATATATGCAAAAGATCATTGCAAGATTAGCATCTGGTACAGCTGTGCTGTTGGTCCAAATGTAGTTAGCTATACAGTAGCACAAAAGTTCATGATTCTCAGAAATACTTTTTGCAGTAACGAGGATTGGCGTGAGAGATTTCAAGCAATGTTCCATAGCTCAAGTAGGAAATTACTGTATCTTCAGAGTTTCACTGCACACAGTGGAAAAGGATGCACTTATAGCAGTCATTCTGACTTTATTGCTTCGGCATGAGTTGATAATGCATGCATTGCACTAAATATTGATTTAATGAGCTTTTAAAGGCATTGAGCAGCACTTATTTAGCCTAGACAGGTAGAGTGTTTTTGGAAAACTTTATTTTCACTCACTTCACACAAAAGAGCTAATAATGGAGAAAATGAAGGCCAAGCCTCTCGTTCAATTTCGCTGAAAAACATCAGTGCCAGTGCGTCAGGGTGATGATGGGGATTTCAAATAATTATCTCAATTTTAGTGCATTCTGTTCCCAGTAATATTCTGGAAAGCTGGGTTGACTCTTTCGAACTCAAGGTAGTCCTGCCTTACCAGTAAACGATAAACTAGGAACGGAGCAGATGCTGTCGACATCAATGATATCATGGGGAGCTGGTATGGGAACTTCAAGGCTGTGTTGCTAAGGCTGTGTTGCTACCTATCCTAAGTTTTTGTTTTTTTCACCCAAAATAAGCTTTCTCTCACAATAAGAGTGGCCACTTTATTATTGCAGAAACTAATTTAACATCACGTATTAACTTAATATTCATCTTTAGTGTCTCTATAGGTATTAATGGAGATTGCTAGATTAATTTTTATCCCGTGAAGTTCTTTAGTATGCACTTAAAATGAAGCTTTAGTTAAGTGCCAACATTGTCTTCCCTATCCAAATGAACGTGACACCAGAAATGGTCTTATGGAACAACCACTGAACTGATTTGAATGAAATTTCTTGCATTTAAGAGAACAGGAAATATTTTTCGACTTAAGGAAGCAGAATTATGATTTTGGGCCTCATAAGAATATCAGTAAGTTTAAAAACGAGAAGAATGTCTACAGATGTGTAACTCTGCATCAAAAACCAATATTGCAGTTCTGTAAGCTGCATCTGTTGAGCACCTGAAATGGACAAATTTTATATACGAGTTTGCAGTTTGTGTGAAAGTGTCAGTGTGTACAAGGTTCTTGTAAAAGCCTTACTCACAAATTAGTGGTATATTCCAGAGAAATATATAATAAACCAATTGCTTACACTTTATATCACTTAATTGGTGCAATTTACAGAATTGTGATATCGTTGTTTATTTATGTGTTGGAGTTTTGAACTTGATGTTCCAATTCGTTTTTTCTTGCAATAAATTCAGTAATATATGTTTAACAGTGTATGGCATAACTCATAAATGTACTTTCTGGAGTCGTTAGATTTTAAACTTTTCATTTAAATGCAGCAAACATCAAATTTGGCGCTGTGGAAGCTGAGCAGTGTTATTTCACCATTTACATGTATTTACATAAGAGCTCATGATGTTATGCTTGTACTTAAAGGGACTCTAAAACATTTTTTTAAGCTAATCATAACATGGCCTCATTATTAAAGGATGCCGTTCCACAAATCTGGTGCTGGAGTTTCTTGGTTTTTTTTTTCACAACTATGAGTCATCGTACAAGATTCCCGGTTTTCTCCCTCTTTTCGTCTCCACTAGCATGCTGGAAGCTACACAGCGGAGAAGCCAAGAAAGCAAAACCTCGGCCAAAAGTTTAGTGTCACGGTGCCCCATAACAATCACGGCAGACTACAATAAGCAGCATGCCGCTGCCATCTCGGAGGCCATGCGCAGCTGACGCAGCTACGTGCAGTGCAAACATGAAATTGTTTTCCGTCATTGAGATCGCAGACATATATATTTTTTATTTAGTTAACCCAAATTAGCGATTATGTATTACTGAGAATGCTCTTGCGATCATGAAATGAACCAATAAATAGCATTAGTCAGCCAACTGCTTTCAATCTGCTTTCCATGACAACATTGCGGATGCGACAGCCATCGTCTGTTCACTGCTTTTGACACGAGATCGCAAATTCCCTACTGTGTGCAGTGCAGCAACATTTGGCTCACATGTTCACAGGACCCTTGTTAGCAGATTGGCAATATTTTTCTTACATGTTCAAAGAGTGTTTCGGGGCAGCTTTAAATAAGGCCATACTACATCCTCAGCGCGATATACAGCAATATTTTTTCTACACACTGTTTAGCGTACAGGCACTTAAACATGTCCTAAAAATGCTTTAAACCTTTTTTTTTCATTGCAGGTGGCGACCACAGTTAGTATCAACAGTGGTGATATGGTGATAAGCAAGCAATGCTGGTCAGTGCTTGCCCTCTGCAGCTACGCATTGTCCTGACCAGGCACAGTCTCACAAGTCGTTCGTGCTGCTGCACAAGGGACAAACCAAGTTTTGGTAGCATAGGGTTGCCGATGGGATCAATGTGAACATGCTACGTTGTGATAACGCCTCCACTGCGAAACTCAAGTCACGACCTGCCATCTATAAACGGGCTCTTGCAAGCAAGAGGCTCAACTGACTTCAGAGCCAAAGGGTGGAGAAATAAAGCATTTTATGTGTGTCTTTTACACGTACACCATGGGATATCAATAGACAGAGCCTCGAATAACGCGAGCTCTTGAAGCTGCACGCCTCCAGGTGGAGTGTTGCAGGCAGTCTTCAACACCGTGAGGGCAAGCTGTCAGCTAGTTTGAATGTAATCTTGTACAAGAGTCGGCGTACAAGGGCTATTCACCTATGCCACCTTGGCCAGCCAGCTTTTGAGTGCCGACAGCTGGGCATCCTCTGACGCCTCGGCGCTGTATTCCATGAAGTCAACTACAATCGGACGAACGTCTGAAAACTGGAAGTCCTTCCCTCTCTTGCCTAGGAATGTGTTGTTATTAGCCTGCCCCTCTGTAGACTCCAGTGCAGAAATCTGTGTAGTCCTGAGAACATTCCTGCAAAGTAATAAAACATCACACTGAGACACAACAGCTACGAGAGGGCAAATTGATGCATAAAACATTGTCATGTTGTAGTGATGGTGAAGAACCAGATAGCGCCAAAATTGTGCATTAGGAAATCACTATTGTGGGGCAAACTCGTGCCAGAAATATTTGGCAGTTATGTGCGAAGGCAAAATATTGAAAGCGACAGCAAGGTTTAGCGTCACAACGGAAACATCTCAAAAACTTCTCAGAAGAAAGCATCTCGGAAAGGAGCACCGCTAATAGAGTTGCAGGTGTCACATCTCAATGGTGCGCAGCATGAAACCGAAGGAAAACAATCGGTGTTTGTCAGCACCCAATGAAAGGATCATATAGATCAATTTATCTTGACGTTTACTGTCTGCTCCGCTCAGACCGGTGTAAGCACCATGGTGTGGTTCACATGCATGTACTTGGCAGGAATACTAATGTTCATGCACACAACGCTCATGTCAGCAGTGGAAGCGAGAATGCTGCCCTGGCTCCTACAGAGTGATGGTGCGTCCACTAGGCTTCATCGTCTTTGCAACCAAACAAAAGCACTGTGCATCTCTGAAAACCTACTAACCCTCTTAAGCCCTAGCCACACGTCACTACCATGACAGTACGACAATGCCAATGACACGAACACACTCAACCATATGTATGATTGCTATTGCAATAAAACAAGTAACACACTCATAGAAGAATGATAGCAACAAGCAGTCATCGGTCTTCGAAATCTGATCTACGAGTCAAGTGTGCCGGCTGTTTATACATGACATCGTACCTTCCAATGTAACTGCTGGTGCTCGTGTATGTTCAAGAATGTATGCTGCTATTCGCATCACACACATGCAATCTGAGTATATAAAATGCTTTCGCTATAGAATATATGAGAACAGTCTGGAAATTTCAGATACACTTTGGTCGCACCGAGCGATAACATTGTAACAGTGGTTAGATAGTGAAAAACGGTCCCCAGAATAAGGTAAACAATGTACCTGTGTGAATATTCACACACCTGCTCGGCACAGCCATTTAATTTAAACCACAAGAACTAAACTTACAAACAATTTGATCCAACTCACACTTGAGCTATGATGAAACAAAACTTTATGATTTAAGAACTTACATTTCCTTCTCCAGTTGTGACTGGATCACCTTGGATGACTTTGCCATAGCCTCGTCTGTAAGTACATAATACATGGCACTGTTAATAGGCATACACCCAACCAAAATGTCCCATAATATTCATGAAACACTTACCTTGCTTGTTGCATACAATCATAAAGGGTGGGCAATGCTGTGAGATGACAGGGTCACATAAGAGATTATACAGGAATCTGCAACACCACAAGTATAAGATGATCAGCCATTCTATTTACTCTACATGGGCAGTTAATACAGGGTACAGTTAACTCCAGGAGTGGGCACCAGTTTGCCCAGTCCTTTAATTCCTGACAAGGAACAAATTTAGAGGCATTAATGGCACCAAGATTCAGTATCATTTTCTTGCTTTCTTAGGTACTAGTTGAAAGCTCCAAACTCTTTATATGATGCATGAAATCCAAACTGATAATTGTACCTGAACCAGAACTTTGGATGGAAACAAACCTAAACGGATGTTTTTTGTAACATGTCTCAGGCAATGGTTGCCACCTGTCCACTGCCACCTTGCCCAAGGTGTTAGCAGCTTGAATTTGGTCATGCCAGCTGAGCTAAGTAGCTAGAATGTTCCTTCAGAATCTGCACAACTGCTATTTGTTTTGACCTCATCATTAAGTTGTTGAGAAAGGTGATATACCACAAACTTTAAAACCGACAGGCATATCAACTTCAACATCTAGAAAACCCCTAAAACGTGGCACTAAGCAGAAAGTTAGATCTACTTTAGCTTCGGGTCGTGGATGAAAGCACTCTTGGTTCCTCTAAGTAGAGCAACACTGGCATAGGGTTTATGGGAAAAAAA
The DNA here is from genome assembly GCF_050947875.1 of Dermacentor variabilis. Classification (NCBI taxonomy): domain Eukaryota; kingdom Metazoa; phylum Arthropoda; class Arachnida; order Ixodida; family Ixodidae; genus Dermacentor; species Dermacentor variabilis. The sequence continues at coordinate 51,122,375 of NC_134570.1, read as the reverse complement.
GAATGTGGTGATTCAGTTATTACTATACTCCTTTATATGCCTAATTGTATACCCTCTAAGGCATTTCACATGATATTCTATAGCTTAGAAATAGTCAACGCAGGTAAAGAGAAAAGGAAACGAGAAAGGGGGAATGCAGACATTGACGCATCAAGGTGCCGCGCAGCCTGGCAATGCCACTGCCTAAAATGTCTGGTTTTGCGTGCACGTTTGCATATAGAACATTCAATCTCTTTGCTTGGTATTCAGTTAAGAACAACAGCTGTTGTGTCCCATGTTCCAGTGAGCCCATCTCTTACCCTCTCCAAGGCACTCTGGGCATACCTGGCCCCTGCGCCACTAAACAGCACACATTCATTCATCTCTTACCCTCTCGAAGAAAAGCATTTGCATTCGAATAAGTTGTCGGCCTGCGTGCAGTGTGTCATTTGCAAACAAGTGGGAAGCTGAGGATACGGTGCACTGCACCCAATTGTTATATTTTTGTTCCTCACAACCGAAAGCGAACCTGAATGAAATTGCAGCATTTAGAAACCAATTGAACCCTTGAGGGTTACCGATGTACCTGCATCATAGTAGGAACGAGTCCCAAATAGCCGCAGAAATACGTGTACGTGCGGTCCACTGTTAAAGGGGCCCCGGACCACTTATTATCAAAGGGTAGAAAGGCATTTGAAGTGAAAATTGGCTATTTTATATATACTTTGCCGCAAAAAGTACTTCAATGCGTTCAGCAAATTCGGAGTTATTAGCAATCAAACAAGGCCTCTGCTGTGCTCCTGTTCCTTCTTCAATGCCTTGCACTGTGAAGGCTAGGGTGCAGTGGGGCGTGGCCAAAATGCCTTCTAAATGTCGCCTGCCATTATTGGGTCAATAGCCGGCCATTAAAAGAAAAACAAAAAACTACAAAGATTTTGTGTTCATACTCCTTTCAACAACCTTTAGGTACTATTCTGCATAAGCGTGGACCTTTTGAGCACCGAGTAGTACTTGTATGATAGGCCACGTACCCAACAATATGGAAATGCATGAAACAAATAGCGCTCTTCTTACAAAAGCACCGAGACCAAAAAGAAAAAAAAAAGAACTTACTCTGCCACATCCCGAACCTCCCGTGGAAAGTTAACGCTGTCCACAACAAAAACAACAGCTCTGAAAAGGCAAATAAAGAAATTCTTAAAGAGGAGGAAAAATAAAAAATGAAAGGAGGTGGTAAAAAGGCACAAATAAACTCACAAAGGTATCACTAAAGGAATGTGCAAATCTCCATGGATTCAAGCACTAAGAAGCCACAAAGCTTCAAGAACACCATACTTCTAAAACATACAAGGCATTAAAGCAAGTTTGTGTGGATAGTGAATCCCTTTGTAGGAAATTCATCCCTGTCAATTAAGGGTGTGCAAATATTTGATACTGCAAATCACCTTTGCTTTGCAATATGTATTTGAGAATTCAATATTAGAAATTGTGGAGTACTCATTTTAAATCGAATATTATGCCTAACATCTGATTAGGTCCTGAGGAAAAAACACTAATTCAAGTGAGCACTGTTCCGAATGATTCTGCAGCAAGAGAGCCGCATTGTCGAAAAGAAGCACCATAATAAAATTTAACAAACGTATGCTCAGCAAGTGTAGAGGCGATTTGTCCTGGAAATTCCGATGCCTGCCATTGCGAACTTCCTGAGTGAGCCCATGAAGCGACTAACTGCTGCTGAATAATTTTCCTATCATTAAATAAGGATGATTAATTTCTAGCCAGTCTACTAACTTTATGCCTCAATTTAGGCAAAGCTTACCATGTTTGTATATCGTTAAATAATGTCCACCGCTGTAGAGTCACACCTATCTTCTTCAATAAACACAGCACACAATGTGGATCAACGACATGCTATTCATATTTTGCATTACTGTCATTGTCATGGTGCACAAGACTACTAAAAGAAATCATTTCTGATTTACAAGCTTCTCAGTTGATCGAAAGTCCATCTGTGAACAGCATTATATGCATGTATCAAAAACCATAAATAAACCTTATTTTTTTAATAAGAGGATCTGCATGTAAACTTAACATATCATTTTGTTTATAAATGACAAAAGATTTTATATCGAATTCAACATTAGGAAGTAATTTCCCTTGAATGTTCGTATTAGATTCAATGTGGAAATGTTATTCGAACCCTATTGCTAACGCATTACTACACAGAAGCAGCATATACGCGCAAGCCCGTGCACCGACCTCAAATTCCGAATGCTGATGGCACTTGAATATGCTCGCCTTACATTAAGAAAACATCGAAATGTCATAGTTGCTCACATCTTCAAATTTTACTACTGAACTTTTTGGAAGACCGCATTCACAAAAAACAAAATGCTGCTAGGATTCCATTTACCTGCCAAAAATACATACACAATTCAAATTCTCTAGCTAAATCATTTCAATTGACTGGCAAATGGCCAATGGGTGTTTGTCCTGTGGCATAATTGGTCTTGCTTATAAATTAGCAGGGAAATGAAGGTTCTTTAAATATAGATATGTGCAGTGTGGTGAGCAGCAATTCCCTTCCTCTTTTACGAAATGCAAACGACCAACCAACCACTACAAAAGAAAAAGTCAATTCTGAGTTCTGCTCACAAACTAAACATACAGGACTACCGGGAAGCTTGTCTAAAGACATTTATGACCTTGTGCTCCAATTAGTTGTATGGGTTTGGTCAGTGAGCCATATTAGGTGGTTCAAGGCTAACTACCGTTTTAAGTTGGCTCAGTTATGCCGAATTCCCCTGAACAGCTTTATTTTATTAGAAAATGGGTCGTAATGGCCTCAGTGAGAACTAGTGCAAATAAATGCAATAAGCCTGACACAATAAATGTGTTGGCAAAATGATACTGTACCCACAAAAATACCATTCAAGCTGTTTGTGTGTGTGTGTGTGCATGTGCGCATGATTTCCACTGCCAGAGCGCATCACACTGTACGAAAAGCTTTTAATATGTCACGCCCAAGTACCATCACCCAATGCTCAAGCTCCAGCAGAATGTCAAAACTCATTCCTATGTGATCCCCCATATGAGGACTTCTCGCAAATCCAATGCACATTTTCTCAACATGAGACATTTGTGAAAACCGAAAGGCTAAGGTAATAGATGTGCATTTGCTTTAACAAAAATATTTTAAACTGGCATTTAGAAACAAATATAAACAGTGTCAACACTGTTCTGGCTAACTACAACATGAATAAAGTCACCGACTGATTTTTCGGACTCCGAAAATTCGGACATGCTCGATTATTCAGTCTGCTTCGCGGCAGTGCCATTCTCCCCATAGACCATAATGTATAACAACTGCCAAAAGTTCGGACACCTTGCAACCTCTCGTCTGATTTTTCGGGCACTCCTTGAGCCAACTCGATCGAGAGCACCATGCACTGACTCTGACCGGTGCATGGTTCAACTTGCTGAACACCTTTTTTGTTTTGAATGGAGCCTCCTTGCTGCCCCACGAAGTGGCTCTACTGGAAATCCCCTCTCATCCTCATCGTTTCTGCCTGGTTGGATAGAGTTGCTACAGCAGTTCCGGTCTCAGCTTAGTAAGCCATGTCAAGACAATACAGCAGCTGATTTGTTTGTTTCTTCGTGCACGACGCTGCAAGTAGGCTACGTTTTTCGTTTGTGCGACTGGTGTCGGCGTGATGACATGGTGATGTTTGCTTTGTGTGCTGTGTAGAGGTTGCGGTGATCCAACGCAGCATACGGAAACATCGCGTCAATTGTCTAATGGCGCCGACAGTGCCCACGCAGACTGCGCTGGGGAATGCGGCAAGCGGGTTCCGGAAGGCCTAGGATTTGTCGCCTTCCGATGTGCTCCCTACTGACGCCAAAAATGTTCTGCCGAGACCTGTACAGTGGTTGCATTGCGATTTAGGACACCGTCTCATTTGACAGTTTCACAGGTGCTGATACTGCTGTACTGACATGCGCAGAACTCAACGACAGCGAGATCATTCGTCAGGTTTCTGCTGCGCCACCGGACGATGATGCACCATGTGCTATGCTGCCGTCGCATGCGGAGCGCGTACAAGCAGTGACTGTGCTTTCAGCCGCCTATAGTGGCCGTACGACCCTCTCAGAGATTCAGGCTTATCTGATTGCGCCTAAACGGAACAGCGTGCAACGGCGCATTCACGATTTCTTCAAGCTTACTGCCGAGCCCAAATAAGTGCGTGGAAATAAAGGATTTCTTTCTTTTTTTCTTAATCTGCATTTTCAGACACCTGTTTATTCGGACATTTCCGCAGTCCCCGTGAGGTCCGAATAAACGGACGGCGATCGTATGAGGCACTCCGTAGCGGGAGAATCTGGACTAATTCTGACCATCAGGGGTTCCTTTGTGTGCACATAAATCTAAGTACACAAGCGTTTTTGCATTTAGCCCCATCGAAAAGTGGCCACCATGGCCATAATCGAACCTGTGACGTGTAGCTCAGCAGCGCTACACCGGTACCACTATACCGCTGTAAGTACAAGCAGTTAATGATGAGGTACGTAAACATAGTGAGTACAGAGGTTATCATGGCTTCCACCAATATCAGCCACTGAGCATGACAACTTCGGCAGTGCACAACTTTGAGGTGAATGAAGCACTGGGACCACATTCTTGTCAATCGCTTTAAGCAGTACTTTCACATTTACGTAATGTTATGTGACATGAGAACTCACTGAAGCAATAGACATTTTGCCCGATAATGCAGCAGCGTCCACTGAAACTGATGTTCCCAAAAGTGATCTACCAAGAATACCGGCGAGTGATGCAGCACCCCTTGTGCTTGCTGCACCTCTGCAGAGCACTAGCACTACTTTAGCTGGCAAACACAGCTGGCACAACGAATGTGATCTAACTCAAAGTGTTCCTGTTAACAGATAATAACAACTGTGTATGTATCGTCAATTTAAAAACAATGAATCTTGGTGCAGCTCCACTGACTGATGTGGCACCGATTGTGCATGACCAGTTTATCCTGTGATCCAGTATCTGGAAGTAAGCCAAGTGAGTTAAACACCAGATTAAGCCAGCTTCTCTGAGAAACTGTACCACCAAACTACACAAGTAGGCAAGCCTTTTAACAACATACCGATAAGATGCTGCCTCCAGGAAATTTACATTCAATGGGAGGTGCTTCCCAGAGAAGTGAAGGGCAGGTGAAGCGTCAACCATGCATCATTCATCTAAAACCACACAACCCTAAGCAAATAGTACTTGTGAGACTAAATTTCTTCCTAAGAGGTGTACATACCTTGCCAGCCCCTTGAATTGGTCAAGAAACCTGGCTCTCATTCTATCATTGCCAGGCAGATCAATAAGGTTGAGAGAACCCTGAAAGATTTTAATAACATTAGAGGCACTATAAGTTGTTGTAATGAGGCCAATGTTAGACACAGATCTTAAAGAGGCTGCGTTTGACTCAATTTATTGCGGTCTACAAGTGCATTACGGTGATTGATTTAGTATAACGCGAAAAAAATGCTAGTCAAAAGCTGCATACTTACTTTCTTGGGCACTTCATATGACGCCTTGTTCTCTTTGATTGAGGTGTAAGTTTCGACCTTCTTGCGAGCTACAAGCTGCAATAAGGAGTCGCAACGACAGTTTCAAAAAATTTACAAGGCACTAAAAACACGACAAAGACGGGCACGGCGTTTGAAATAATCTTGTGTGTAACAGTAAAGTGGTGTGGAAAATGGGACAAGAATGCCATGCAAGTGCAGCCTCCAACGAAGGCTTACACAAAGCGGCGTGCACACTGGGTGTCTGTTACTTTTTGTAGTATTTGTGGTGCGTGGCAATCGCAACGTTGTACGTGCCCTGAACATCCGTTTCTGATCGCGCCAAGACGCGAGAAAGAGAGCAATAATACATTATTTACCTGAGAAAACAACAGCGTCTTGCCGGCATCTGACAGCCCCACGATTAGCACTGCTCGCCGAAGATTTTTTCTTCGCTGGAAGAATATTACTGAAACAGCAACAAGGGCGTGCAAAAGTGAGCAACGTGAGAAAAATGCACGACAACGAGCGCAAGATCACAGGCAGTATCCGCTGGAAACATCCTGCAAACAACCTGCAGGTGGCCAGTACGCAAGAACACCACACGAGGACGTTCCAACTTATGGTCAACATCAGCGAGAGCAGCCAACAACCTCCACATCACCACGGAACCCGGCAATGTTGACACATGGTGCACATATGGAATAGAGCACACGATCAAAAGTGGGCCGAGCCTTAATTACGCTCGCGCATAAGGTTACTTACGTGTTGTAACGAGCACTACGATTGAGGCGATAATAACATACAGTAATGACGGATTCATTGGTAATAAATTGTTATTTAAGTCCATGCGCGCAGGCTTCGACGACGCGTCCACTGCCATTTTTAAAGCGCTACTAGCGTTCCCTGCCGTTGCTAGCTGTTGACACTTGGCACGTTCAACTCCTATCTAAGACAAAAAAAGTTAAAGTGACATAAAATTATCTTTTCAGCTTAATTCACAGTAATTTCTTTTATGAGGGAGGTGAGAAATCTCAATAACTATCTCCTACAAGTGTGCATGACGTTCAAGATTGCAAACCTGCAAGGTGTGTTCAAACTCAGTCAAAAGATGGCGCCACCTAACGGTTGCGGTGTAGGAAGGCGACAGCGCGCGCGAAGTTCAACTCAGAGGTTGAAGCGTGCACTAAAGAACAACGTTTAATGGCAGTTACGCGGTTAACCTTGCGTTCACATTGTACTACGAAATGACGAGCCCAATTCATAAACCCTTAATGCAGTTTCCTAGAACCTGCACAACCACCAACTTGACTTACGCCACGCACAGCTCGAGACTGTCATCATACGACTCCGAGTCTCTTACGTAAGCCTTCAGCGTGCATACCGTGCATATTTCTCTCTTTCCGCTTCATTGACAAATGTAGCACGGAATAAAAACATACTCAAACACATTACGGTGACTCTCATAGTTTGTTAGTGCTCAAAGTGAAAGAAAAATAAACATTGCTTCTTTCTTGACATAGACTTGTACATACATCTTGACAGACATCGTTATTGCAGGCGCGACATGCTGCGAACTGAGGTTATCCGGAACTGCCAAAGTTGGCTGTTGCCAAATCAACATTTTTCCACATATCTTTCATTTATCTTTTATTTATAGAAGAAAGCAGACAAAGGCAGCCTAGTCCGTTGGCTAACTTGTGTCGGTGGCGTAGCCAGCGGGGAACACCAGCACGCCCCCCCCCCCCCCCCCCCAAGAAAAAGGAAGGGTTAGTGTAAGACCTGCCGAATGCCTGCCCCCCCCTCCCCCCACTCTTCCCGGTCTAGTGCGTACGACCCCCTAAAGAAATTTCCGGCTACGCCACTGATTTGTCTAAGCTATTTTCTGCATTGCTGAAAAAAGATACGCAACATGAAATAGCGCAACGTTCAACCACTCGTCCTATGTATTCCCTGTTACGCGTCCCTCTTTAGCGCTATGTAACACATGAAATTTAGTCGGTGCAGTCGTTGTTGTCGCCTCAACAACAACGCGTTACTTTAAGTTATCTTTCTTCCTATTGACTCTACAACCGACTCGGTCTGACTATTTCGCTTACGACGGCTGCTGCAATATGTTGGCGACGCATCTAAGCTTTAACAAAGCCACTATCCGCGCTCCGCTATCAACCCAAATAATTTATTATAATTTTTTTTAAATGTCCAATGTTCCCACTGTGCGTATGGCTGAGAAGGAGCGTTTGTTGGAAACAAAATTCATAAAGTCATAGGAAAAGCAAAGACAACTTACTAATTAACTCGGCAATATGCTCCAAAAATGCGCTATTTTTTAACGTAGTACATCTACAACAAGTGTGAATAAAGAGGACAGGCATGAAGAGGATGCAGTACGTTTTTATATTAGTAGCACGCTTCTGTCCCGTCCCCTATGTTCTGCTCTTAGTCGCGTTTGATATTTTTGAAAACGGAGAATGTTGATATGGGGTTTGCTCTGGCAATCACTTCGAAGTGTTCGATTAGCCGTTTCTCAGATTCGAAACTTCTTGACACACCGCCAACTGGCTCCGGAAGGAGACCGTGGTTAGTAAAGAGGATGGAAGAGAGAAAGAGAGAGGGAGCGTGTGGTTTACTTCACAGGCTCTCATAACGACTGCCCTTGAGAAGCATGTTTGTTGCGCTTCTTTGCAGAGCATTTACGATTCCTCGGATAACGCGATCGTAGCTGTCAAAATACGAACGCGTCTGCTTACACCTGCGCGGAAAGCGCTGAAATGCCTTCACGATAGCTCTGCGGTTTTTTTTTATTTATTTATTTTTTCTCTGTAGCTTCTTGAGAGGGCAATACCGCCTCGAGACTCGTGTCGACGGTGCCAAGCCAACGGCGTCGACTGCCCCTTACCGGAGCGAATAAGATATTCCTCGGCAGGAGGAGGGTGCCAGACAGACGAGCAGGTGTTCGATTAAAGCGCCTACGGCGGTTTTGCCACGTAACAGCAATGAAAATACGCCGAGGAAAAGGCGGCTCCTCTGGTGGGCAATAAAATAGAGAAAGCGCAGCCAGGCACCAAAGTGGCGGCTAGCGGCGGGCATAGGCGGCGTGACGGGAGCGCACGTGCCGTAAGCATGCCAGCGCCGATTGGACGCCACGGGGCGACCAATGAGGCGAGCCGACGCTGTGCCGTCCTCCCCACCGCCTCCCCCCTTGGCTGCGCCGGCGGCGACTTGACGCGTGCCGGCCACGATCGGCGGGTGTGTGGCAGTTCGGAGAGCTGCGTCGTGTGTGTGTGTGAACTAGCGTGTGCGCGCGATTTCTCTCCGAAAGGTACGCTTTCATTTTGCGGCGAAGAAAGCAGAGCCCCCCTTTTTTTTTCCCCGGTGCGCATGATTCCTCGCCCTGTCAGTGTCGGTCGACGAGTGACCTTGAGCTTGCGACTTCCGACCCGCGTTCGCACGGCGTGTCGGAGCCTGTGTCCCCGAGCACGCGGTTTCACTTTCGGAGCGCGGATTCGTCACCACGCCACGATCTACATCCCCCTGGTGTCGTCGCTCCGCGACCACTGCTTGCTCTGTGCCTGCGGAGGGAGGGTTGGTTTGAAACAGTGCGGCACGCGTTGATTCATGTGTGCTGTGGTCTGGAGGAGCGTCCTGGTGAAGGAATCGTTGTGAAGTGTGATTGGAGAGCGGCAGAGTGGAAGCGGCGTTGAGATCCCCGTTGTCGCCTCCGCCCGGCCTCTCTGAGGCAGTGCTGGAAGAGTGCGGGTCCGCAATGCCTGTCGCTTCTGGCGCGCCGCCTCTGTCGCCAATGGCAAGTGGTGCGGAACCGAAGACCGGCGGCAGAAGGGTGAGTGCCGTGTCACTTCTGTAAAGCTGGGTGGCCGACCAAGGCTTTCATTTAACGCGAGACATGCATCTCCATACGATTAACCAATAGCCACTCAACGGGCTCGACCATTAGGCTCGCCGCCACAGGCTCATAAGTGTGTAAGCTCGGCGTTGAAGCGAGAAGGGTTTGGGGATGTTGGCAATTCAGCGTTATACGGAATACATCGCGCTGTACGAACAAAGGACAGGTCGAGAGGGTAAGCACATGGACAGCGCTTGTCCTGCCTAGACCTGTCCTTTCTTCTTACTGTACTATGTATTCTGTACAACGCTGAAGTGAGGTTTCGCGAAGGCTATACGCTGAAAGCCGAAAGTGGGCTGACACAAGTCTGTCGCCCAGAACATACAAGTCTTATCTCATGCACCCGGCACTGGTAGTGCGAGAAGTCCACACTGATTGTTCCACTGTCAGAGGCCGTGTTTCTTTGTACTCACGGAAGCGACAGACACTCGCCTCTTCCATGGCGAGTAAGACAGATACAACCATTGTCGAAGGAGTTTGTGCTGGACGACTGGTTGCTGAGACACACTGAACAACGTTCAAGCGCAACAGAAGACATGTCGGGCGAAGCGAATGGACACACACAAGTGCTTGGTGTCTGTCCACTCGCTTCGTCCGGGTCCATATATCAGACATTCTTTCAAACAACGCAAAAACATACACCACAATGCGAACACGGCCCACACAGGCACCAGTATAGCAACTGTTTAATAATGGCAAGGCGTCAAGAGAATGAACATTTCTCGTTCATGCGCATTGCACGGACAGTCCAAGCATTGTGACCGTGTTATTCTTTCCTTCGTCATTTTCTTCAGGAGCACGTGCCGTTAGAGAAACGTATGATAAATCACACCAACTTGTCTAGCAACGAGTCCCATAGATTGTTCGGGGTCCCCGTTACATTTCAACTTTTTTATAGATTTATAGATCCATGGCGCCACCAACGACGTGGAGTACGAGATGGCCTATCTATCCACGTCTTTTAGGGGACAGGTAACACTCAATACCACAAAAGTATAGCGCAGTGTTGGGAAAATCACAGAAGCATCGCCTCTATATACCTCTCACTGTCATCTTCCATCGCTATGCAGTTCCCAGGCATTCTTCAGTCGTAATGTATACGGTGTGTGTGTCATTCTTCAGTCGTAATGTATACGGTGTGTGTGTGTGTGTGTGTGTGTGTGTGTGTGTGTGTGTGTGTGTGTGTGTGTGTGTGTGTGTGTGTGTGTGTGTGTGTGTGTGTGTGTGTGTGTTTAGACCATATAGAATTTTTACATGTGGCCCGTGGCTGATAAATTAATTGTAGGCCTTGAGCTGAATTATTCGAAGGGGCGGGCATTGCTCTCACGAGAAATCTAAATGCATATTCGACAAATTAACGAAATTCGCTATTGAAATTATTAATTGATTACATTGTGGCCCATATATATTGCGAATTGTAGCCGGCGAGTTTGCAAGGCATAACCACTTAGCGAATGCTGAGGCTGGCACTGGTTTCGAGATATTCGTCGTCAAACTTGCGATAATAAAAATTCACCGGTGTTCCATTTACGTTGTTTCGTGCACTGAAGCAAAAAAGTAACTGGAACGCCAATGTATTTCGTCGCCAAGTTCGGGAATCCGTATATCGAAACTGGGTGTCATCCTCAAAATTTGTTCCAAGTGGATACATCGCCTTGCGTACTCACCGGCCACAATTCGTAAATTCCAATATGTGCCGTGCAGTAATAAATTATAAAGTCAATTAGTGAAATTTTGTTAATTAGTCGATTGCGCATTTCTATTTCTGGTGCAAGTAATTTCCGCCTCTTTGAGTAATACAGCTCAATTACCAAATTAGGCTGTCTACCACAGGCGATTTTTATAAATTCTGTATCGTCTAAAAAAAATTTACAACATGCGCGGTATAGCTTGCAAGAGCACATTGGCACAAGGCAACGTATATAACCGTACATTAATTATCTTTATACATTTCATCGATCTTTAAGTCACGTCGACTTACGTGCGCAACATTTAGTTTCAAGTTCAGAAATCAAATTTTGCAATTTACAGCACTGACAGCATCTTTAAAGGAAAGAAGGATAGCTCGATCGTAGGAAGCATCCTTGTTTTCCTTTGCAAGCGTTTCAGAGAATCAAAGTGTTAACTTAGGCTGTGTGGTTCCTTGCTAGAATTAACGGCACGCTGAACACAGACATAAAGAAACTAGGTAAACGCACAAAGGCTGACTGTCAATATACTTCACCGCTTACACGTCTCGCTTCTTTCTTTCTTAAGTAATAATTATTCCTCACGTATGCTCTCCCCAGCACTACCAGGCTATTTGTCATTGTACTCGAGGTACAAATTTCTGCTTTGTCATTTGTCATTTGCACAACTGCCCCCCAAGGAACAAATGAAAAAAAAAATTTATTGAAAAATATTTCTGTTACTTAGTCTTCTGATGCTCACATTAACAGCGGCAAAGTATTTCGGCCTCGCCGAAGAATATATACCAGCAAAAACTCCCCGTCCGATACTTGCTCATATCCTTCTTTATATATATAAAAAGTAAAACATATATGGCTAAAAGCAAAAAAAAAAAAAAACGCCCTTTACATCATACCCACAATATTTGATTTCTTGCGCAGAACAGGTGTGCAACGATTTTGCACTAGTTTAGGTAATCGCGTGTGGGGTCAAAAGTGGGATGCCTACAACTTTAAAGGATGCCGAGAACCAGTTGTTCACGGAGTGATGGAAAAGAGACTGACAGCAGACCCAAACAGACAGCATGGTAAGGACTATGAAATGAAGTATGATTAGATGAAAAGGGGAAGATAACTGTATACGTGCAGCAATATGAGTGTATAACAGGTTATACCATGCAGTGATCTGTTAGCTGTATATTCAGGTAATAGATCACCGGTGACCTGATTGCACGAAAACGCAGTAAGCGCAACTGAAAGTTGTATAGGCGGATGAGAACTGAGAATCAGCAGGTATATGTAAATCGGGCGCGGTTGGGACAGGGCACGGTAGTTTGAATGTCTTTGTCGTGCGGTGAAACTCAATGAGTGATACGACTGGTGACACGCGTGACGAGAGAAAAATGCAGCATCGCAGCCCGACAAGCCACGTCACCCTCCAAACACCAAGAAATGTTGCACCCTCGAGGGTGTCTTCTCGTGTCTTGATCTCACCTCTTTACACATATAGAAAAAGGTGTTTTGACGAACTAAAGCACCCATTTGAAAGAATGATTTGTTTAGAATTGCTGCCTTTACTCCAGCATGCGTTTTGCCCAAATACCACACTGCGCATTATTTTTTACAACAATACATCTTGTTATATCACTACCGTGGTGTTTTGGACGCAAGTCGAAGTAATCCCGAAGTGTTTTCCGACACTTCCATAAAAAAATATATAAAGCGAATAAAAAAAAGCTGCTCATACTGGATTCGAACTGTGCGCGTACAAATTACCAGTCGGAAGCTTTGCACTCTTTTTTTGTCTTCATTGCCTGTGAAGCAGTATAATATTTTACAAAGCAAGGGCTCACACAATCACTCCACCTTTTTTTATTGTCTGTACTACTTCAATGCAATATATTCGCAATGACAGGGACGTTTTCGTTCGACTGGACCACTCCGACGACCAGTGGCGTAGCTAGGTCGTCTGGCACCCGGGGCCCATAGGTCTTCTGTCACCCCCCTCCCCGGGTGTAGCTGGCGGAAAGAGGGGTGTCTTCAGACGCATATGACCCCCCCCCCTCTCTGGCCCCTTGCACCCGGGGCCCACGGCCCCCCGCCCCCCCCTGTTGCTACGCCACTGCCGACGACACAATTTCACACGTACATACTCAAGAAAATTACTCTTTCGAGGGTGAATTGGATGTCCCCTTATTATCTGATTTTTTTTTTTTTTTTTGTAAATGGATGCATTCGTTAGTAGAACATGCCTACTGCACTCTCATTAAATAGAGGGTGCTGAATGGGTGTTTTGTACGTACCCCTTGCAGAATTTAAGGCTGCTCGCGGGCAGCTCAACGTTTTAAACAATTGAAAAGCCGCAAGTACACATTTCCCAGCGGTTTACGCCAAGTCATTGTTCGTACATGTCATGTGATCGCAGTATAGGCTATGGATGCGAACCATCTATTTCATGTATACATGGCGTCCCCGCTGGTGAAGTGGAAAGACATACACTGTAAAAATGTTCGCATCGTTAAGGGTGTTTTGTTTTCGCACTGGTAACACTCTTACTGTTAGGAGCTTACAGAAATTTATAGAGGATCGACGACAACGGAGCTCTAGGTAGTCGTGCGATGACAAAAGACGTCATTGAAAACTATGTAATCATTATGACAGCCTTGGGCACACAGAAATATCCGACAGGAGGGTTTCATCTCTCTACACCGTAAACCAAATTTACAGCAGGCCCAAGGAATTGAATGCCGCGTAACGTATCACGTCATCATATTCCTAACGACGTAATATCTTTTGGTCAGAAATGTACAGACACCAAAGAAACATGATTACATGTTCGAGCGGTGTGCATACTCCAGGGAATGGAGGAAAACGCATCGCGTCGCAGTTTTCTGCGAAACACACGCTTCATTAAGGTGTCTGCTTGGGCTAATTTGGTGAGCTACATGATGAAAACAGTACAATGCTTACACGGAAAAGTTAGCAGACGACTGAAGCGTTCTTGTCATTTGCGCTATTTTTGCGTACGCGCCTGGTTCATCGTCTAGTGAAGAATGCATAAACTTCGCACTCTGCTATGAGTCTTTTTTGCTTGAGCGATACGGTGTCCATATGTGTTTCAAACATCACTTACAGCGCGTACATAGACAGGGACCAAAAGAACGACGAAGAGCAACTAATCCATACCCGAACCCTGCTTCCATACGTGTGGCTGTATTTGATACTATGAGCGTGACGTGGTCATGCACCGCAAACAGAAGGGGAATGTTAAATATCTGCTGAAAGTCCATTGTACTCATCTTACACATCGCATGCGAGGATTCCTTTTCGTACACGAAAAATACTCAACTCAGTACAACGCGCAATGTTAGCGTGTTCTCGGTCTTATAGTATGCATCATGGGTTGCGTATACACTGCCAAATTAAAGAAATTGTGGCGTTTTACGCGCCGAAACCACGATTTGGTTATGAGGACCGCTGTACATTGTACATCATCTCGTGTTGATACCCTGGTACGCAGTCTTAATGAGCAATGCTCAAGACTAGAGCAGCCCACGCCCCTTACAAAACTACAAGTAGTAATTCAATGTCTTGAAGTGTTTGAAGCCTTTGTAAAATCAACCAGAAAATCCCTAATTTTTCTATAGCAATTTTTCTAAGGATATACTTTGCGCAGAAACAAAGACACTTAATTAGCAGTGGTGCAACTCGAGCTGTCACTTCATTCTTAAAGGTATTCTCTATTGAGTGTGATCATTAGCAACGAAAGTTGTCACTCGAAAAAGTACACGTGCGCTAGATAGAGGGATGCCGCCGCGAAACGAAGCAACCGTCAAAAAGCCGGGGAAGAGATACTTCACGACGCTGAACCTGCTGAAAGAAAGAAGTTCAATGAGCCTATATATACTCCGTGAAATATCAAGCTGCTATACATAACTTGCTCAGCAACACAGAACGACGACTATTGATAGTTGGGAATGCTAAAAGTGACGCATGCACTCAAGCGTTTCATCTTGCTACAGACAAGGACACATCGCATTTGTCGTGCTTGTTTCATGTGTCGTTTCCTGGTTATTAGTTTCACTCATTTGGACTCGGCGCATTACGAGATGAACTAATGCTGACTATAGCCCAATTTCTCGCTTGATTCAAAGTTCCTGAAGTCACAAGAAATTCCAGAGATTATGCAAGCCTGCCCGATTTGAAAAACTTGATAGAGCTGGAGCATGCGACATTGCGTTCTGTTGATCGTCAATTTCAAATGCTGTGCTTTAGCTCGTGTAATACCGATCGTTCTCTGCACTAAAGGTAATCCAACAAAGTTCAGCAACTAAGAAAAAGAAAAACGAGAAATTAAAGCGCGCAGTTCAACGCTATATAAAACACGAGCTAAACAAAAAGAAAGAAAAATGGGAATGACAACTGTTTGCCCAGTTTGCTGTAAACATTTCGTAGATTCACCTCAAAGACACGTTATACGTCCGATATCGAGTTATGTTATGGTCATAGTTTTCTATACTCTGGTCCCCACGCGGAAAGAAATAAAAGAAAAAAAAATACCGCCAAGTCAAAACCACTCTGCAAAATATATCCTAATCAAAACTCTGTTGCTGGAATTTCGAAAACTAGAATTTCGCAGGAAATCGGTCCAACGGTTGCTTGCCCCGCGAGAGCATTTCTGCGTTTCAGACGCATTTGAATACAAAAAAGTCGCAGCCGCGGCCCCGAGCGAATGCTTCCAACTGTACCAACTATAGTAGCCCGATTTCTCGCTTTGCTCAAGTTTGTCGACCGAGATGGTGGTGGCGGTAAAAAACTTTAGTTCGTCAACAGAAAATGATTTACGAGGTTACATGTGGGAAGTCTTGATGGCTTCGTTGAGATGGCCGTCAGACCGCGTCTTACGGCGACTTCTAAAGCCCAGGTCGCGGCCCGTAGTTGAACCGCGGGTTCCGAGCTGGTCACCGCAGCCTCTCACAGCTCTCGGTTGGATAGATGCCATTCGGCTCTAGGTTTGAGCTCAGGGCATTCATTCAAGATGTGTGCCAAATCGGTTTTGTCGGCCTCGCGTAGCGCACATTCGGGGGAGCTAGTGGTATCCCTGGGTGTAGACTGAGGATGGTTTGTACGGGTTGGGGAAGGTGTGTGTTTGGAGTTGCCTCCACGTCGACTGCTGGTTTTTGGTTAGGTATTTGTCAGGGGGGCGGGTATTCGAGGCTTTCGCGTTTTTACAGTATTGCGTAATTTCGCGGCAATTTGATGGAACGCGCGCCTGAGCTTCCCTCTCGCGTTTCCGCAGGTGTCCAAGCCGCTGATGGAAAAACGACGCCGTGCGCGCATCAATCGCTGCCTCAACCAACTCAAGGCCTTCCTCGTGGACCCGTCGAAACCGGAGGTGCGTGTATAATCATATGCACTATGCACTGTGAAATGATTGACCCACTTAAAACTTGAACAAAAGTTGTAAATAGGTCTGTAACTCATACCCTTACAGCATTTTTATCGTGTAAGGGTGTGAGTTACCGATTGAGTTACACCCTTGTTCGCTTCTTTAGAGTGTTATACACTTTTTCCTTCGGTGCTGATGCAGTGTTCTGCCTGTGGAAGTTATCTGCTTTATCTAGCTCACTCGCTATGACTATACACTGTAAAAGCATTTACGCTCTTGAAAATGAATAAGAGTGTAAATCTTTCCATAAGTCACACCCTTACACCCAACAACGGTGCGTCATAGACACATTTACACCCTTCTTCACTAACTCTTTAAGGATGCAAATTATTTTACAGTGTACGCACGGAATGTGAATGCAAAAACGCTAGTGTACTTGGATTTATGTACAAACATCAGATAAACCAACATGGTCGAAATTAATCCACCTCGCTCAACTAAAGCGTCTTTCAAAACTCTGTGCGCTGTTTCAAGACATTAAAACCGAACAGAGCATCGCACGCGTAATGTGAAGACGTGGGATCGTTCCCCACCTGCGACAAGTTGTTTTCTCATCCCCTTTCATTGCCATTTATTTATCATTTCTTTAATTCAGTTAATTAGTATAAGTAATTTCCCCTATTTTTCCCTTGGTATCTTTGTTTGTTGGCTTCTCATGATATGATTAATAAAAAAATCAAGCCCCTCGGTTAACTCCCTTTCTTCATGATCGAGTCCGTCATATTAAGCGGGTCGTGCTCTTGCAGCACTACGGAAAATCACTTGTATTGGTTTTATTGTTCGTTAAGCGATGACGAAAGCATTGCGAGGAGTAACGCGGTTGCAACTGATAGTTAAGAAAGGCTTGGCCTTCATTGTCCACGCTCACAAGCAATTCTTGCCTGTCGCAATATATGCAAAGGACGTTTTATGAACTAATTTGCTATATTAAAGTTTGGTTCAGTCCTTACTTGGTTTAGTGGCACTTTAAATCATGCAAAATAATTGCAAGACTACAGACTGGAGACAGGCGCGCCGATTGAAATATGTGTACGTGTGAGGAAGCCCAGTTTTTATTGCGTTAGAAACAATTTCTTTTACTATCGCTCCAACATGCGTGTAGCCGTGGTACAGTCAGCCATTTACTTTATTAAATGGACGCTTGCATTACGTATATATGGATGTTGTGTTCCTCTGCCTATGGGTGTTTATTTTTTTTTTTTCGCTAGCTTACGGGGTTCAGCGACGTATGTTCTGTACGCTGTCTTATAGTCACGGAGCCAGCGTCCGCTGAACGCGAAATCCCCGTAAGTGATGGACCGATAATAGCGCGCCAAATTTCGGAGTTGATGTGACCATGGCTGGACACAACAAAATGTGCATCCGTAATATGCGTGATTGGCGAATCTTAGATTGGCTTGTGCTGATTCGAGCTTCTACGTTTGCAATCGTAAGCGTGAGAAGAATGAGTACAAAAAATATTCGAAGGCCCTCGACTTGTCGCGTAAGACATACATAATGTACAGTGGATTTGCAGGCGCCAAGGATGCGCCGCAGAGGCGCCTTGAACTCGCCATGCTGAAAAGTGCAGAGCCCCGCAAAACTATGCGGCAGAACGAATGATTTGCGGCGCGACCATAACAATCGCGCGGGTATACAATTGCCGGCATTGCGATTTCTTGCGCTGTATATATAATTATCGTTCTCACTTTTTTCCCCTCTCAGGTTCTCCTTTTAAAGCATTGCAGTCTCTATATACAAGATACCAAGGACTGTACGGAAAAAAAATGTTATTACGGTAACATGAGAGTGGCTTGTTGGGCTAGTTGGCACTCCTATAGTATTATTACGGTATAGTTAGAAAGTTAGAACTGTTCGTAACAGCATATTCTGGCCAATTCTGATGGTGGACACATTATTGAAGGTACACGGACAGTGGCAAACAGCACTTACGAATCAAAGTTTTTGCGAGTTCGGTGCTCGGACCAGCTATAGGAATGAATAACGTTGCGTTTGAGCTCAAACTTGACCTAATTATCTCGTATGATTAACCTTCCCACGGGGATACTATTTAATACTGCTCATTGCTGGGCCTGTAGGTTCATATTCGTCGTAGTGATTAGCGAGCGCAAAGTGGAGAAACCAGCAAGATTGCAATCTCGTAGATAAGACGAACGCTCACTACCAACTATTTTTTGACGCATCTATATAATAATAATATTTGGGGTTTTACGTGCCAAAACCACTTTCTGATTATGAGGCACGCCGTAGTGGAGGACTCCGGAAATTTTGACCACCTGGGGTTCTTTAACGTGCACCTAAATCTAAGCACACGGGTGTTTTCGCATTTCGCCCCCATCGAAATGCGGCCGCCGTGGCCGGGATTCGATCCCGCGACCTCGTGCTCAGCAGCCCAACACCATAGCCACTGAGCAACCACGGCGGGTGACGCATCTATATAGGTGTACAAATTGAAGGGTTCACTGTACGGGAGAGATAACTTAAGCTTTTATGCTAATATTTAAGCTATATTCTCATTAAAGTATCCAATAATATTGCTTCCGAATATCATTTTTGCTTCATTAACTTTTGTCTGCAATTTAATCATAAATAATTCATCCCCCGATGCTTCATATTGCATCTTCTGTCCTAGATGGATGAAGTGCTATTTCGTCATTGCGAGCTAACGTAGAACGGTATCTGGATGCCGTCATTGTGTGATGTATGTTTGCACTTCTTTTCCGCGGCTCCTCAAATTACACTTCTGTAGTTCTTTTTGTGTGTGTGTGTGCAGTCAATTTCTTAACTCACTAATAAGAATTAAAAAAGCAGTCATTAAGATTGCTCGTTGCTGGGCCAGTTGGTTCATGTCCCCTGAAAATTACCGTAACGGTGTATGTCTCGTCTACGTGTTTCGAACCCCGTCTCCGTCTTTAATTTGCGCTCGACAATCTTTTCAGTGGCTGCCTCTTAATTAGTTGCATCTCTCAAACACCACAGTCTGCGAGCGCGCGTGCTTGCCCGAGGGCAGCTTTAATGTTCATCTTTCTTTGATTTGCGAACTGCAGCAGTCCTTTCTTATACACGTGTCCTTTCTTGTCCCTCTCGAACCAGAGCCCGCGCCAATCGAAGCTGGAGAAGGCGGACATCCTCGAGATGACCGTGTGCCACCTGCAGGCCCTGCACCGGCAGCGAAGAACAGGTGCGTACGGCAGTCCAACGTATATACAACGAACGCCTCGATAGCGAACGCCTGTATAACGAAATTACCTGTATAACGAACTGGGAATAATTCTGTCCCGGTTCTATAGCAAGCGGTGCGATGCGCTACCTTCATAACGAAGTGACCTGTATAACGAATGATTTCGGAGGCCACCAAGTCCCTCCTTATAAAAAAAGCATTCGGCTGTAGCCCGCAACTCGTGAAGCGAACTCTAGAATAGATGAGAGCAAGCTCCAGCTCTGAAACCTCTTGGATTTCGTCATTCAATATAGGCCCGCGTAGTGCAGATTGACACTCGCTATTGCAGCCGCTTGGCCCATGTGCAGGAAATATGTTATGCGTATAAACGAAAGCGAAAACAAAAAGAAGCAGAAAAGAAAAGAAAGTTCGGTCGTGGTGACTTACGAGACGGTACTTCAAGTTAGGTTCCAGTGGGGTTCCAGTAGCAAAACTTTCGAATTGAATCAAATACAGACTATTTCTAGTTTAAAAAGATTACAGTTTCATACGTGTCAAAACCACGATCTGATTATGAGGCACGCCGTAGTGGGGGACTCCGAAAATTTGGACCACCTTGGCTTCTTTAACGTGCGCCTAAACCTAAGCACACGGTTGTTTCTGCATTTTGTCTCCATCGAAATGCGGCCTCCGTGGCCGGGATCCGACATTTTCAATGTCTAAACAAAGGGAAATACAAAGGTTGCCTGGAGCCCGTTTCAGAAAAAAATAAAGGGGTGGATGACCCGGGAAGACGATGACGTATGATATCTAGTGAACTATCTTATGCGATCCTTCGTTATGCTACCATGCACACGATCGTTGCAGCGACCACACGTGAGCGCAGCGAAAGAAAGAAAAAAAGATGCCTAGCTTTCTTTTTTCTTCATCTCACTTATCCTTGCTATTACACAGTGTCAGCAAATATTGCTATGTGTCAGGAGGCCACTATATAGCGTCGATGACGCGGGGTTCGCGGCATGTCGAAGCTAACTTTAATATCAAATTAAAAATAAAAAGCCGGAAGATCCCACGCCATGTGGGAATCGATGTGATGCGAAGCAGTGTGCGAGGAGCCTGCCAAGTTAACGAAACGACCACGACAGCACCAAGACGAAGGTGGCTGTTTCGTGTCCTACATGACACGCATGTCATGATGTTCATCTCATGACCTATCATTTATGTTTGTCATACACTCTTGTCATACTAAGCCAATTTTGGTACATAGCAAGTTAACGAGGTGACCATGAGAACACGAAGACGTTGGCGGCTAGATGGATAGATAGATACTGTCAAAGTGGCAAATGTTCGCCAAGAAATGCTTCGCATTTAATACCTTCTAAGTATTTCAGACCCTTCTCACTTGCTAAGTGTGATCCCCTTTAAGTGCGACAAGCATATAGTATAGAGTTTCTTCAATGTCTAAAGTACGTGTCAGTAAACCAACCTAACAACTATCCTTTCGCGCAAATCGGTATACTTCGCCGTACACTTCCAGTTCCGATATACTCGCGACCAGTCTGCAAACTGATGCAGTGCTTACCGTTACTGTTGCTTTAACGATTGTTGGCTCTTCGGTCGCAGCTCGCCTTCTAGACGACCCGGAGGTTCGGCAGAAGTTCCGCGCTGGCTTCGAAGAGTGCATCCTGGAGATTCGCCGTTTCCTCTGCTCGCTGGCCGAGCAGCACCAGACGCCGCCCGGAGGCTGCTGCGACCCCGTGGCAGCCCGCGAGCGCATCCTGGGACACCTGCAACGGCGGGCCAGGGAGATACGGGACCCCGACGGTGCCCTCGAGCAGTGCAACTCGACCGCGGCCGGCCCCGACACCGCCGTCGATCCCCCGGCACGGCCTTCGAGGCGACCCGCTCACAGCGAAGCCGCCACGCCAGGTATGTACGCTGCCTTCGCCTTTCTCTGCAGCTAGTGGCACAACGTCCTGCTAGAGCGCTTTAGCGTAACACCCCTGCCGTGGCAGCTCAGTGGCTGTGACGTCCCGCTGCTGGCCTCGAGGTCGCCGGTTCGATTCCCGCCACGACGGCCGCATTCCGGAGGGGGGCGAAATGCAAGAACCCTCGCGTACTTAGATTTACAGGGGGCACGTTTAAAGAACTCCAGGCGGTCAGAATTAATCCGGAGCCTTCCACTGAGTTTCGCCTGGGACGTTACATACCATGAATCAATCAAAAATTAATTTTTGACATTTTACGTGCCGAAACCACGATTGGATTGTGTGGCACGCCTTAGCGGGGGCGGACTCCGGGTTAATTTTGGAAACCTGCGGTTCCTTAACGTTGACTCAACGCAAGGTACACGACCGTTTTCGCATTTCGCCCTTGTCGAAATGCGGGCGCCGCAGTGGGGAGTGAGACTGTAGAAGCAATGAGAGTTGAGCGGCGAGTCAGTGTGAATTCATGCTGACTAAGCAGCGTAAGGGAAACACGAGGGGGGTTAAGGACAGGAGAATGCACCTGTCAATCAAAGCCGCGATTTCGTGCTTAGCAGTGCTATATGCCATAGCCACTAACGACCACGGCGGGCAAATAAATAAATAAATAAATAAATAAATAAATAAATAAATAAATAAATCGTTAGCATAGTGCTATGCCGCTACCGCCTAAGTCACTTACCAGCTTCACGAGCAGAGCTAGCGGGTGCCAGGTGCGTGCGCAGGGAGCATTAGGTAATCGTAGCACGAGCACAGGTGGCAGATGGCCGGGTACGTTAGCGGTAAGCAAAGGTGGTCAAACGACCCCACTGCGCTTGACTTGACCTTAATCAGATTTTACATCACTGTACCTCATTCCATGAGGTTGAGGCCATTCCTGGCGACCTAACCTCACTTTGTGAGGTTGACTTCTGTTGAGGGAGAGGCCAAGCTTGGCGATATATTTGTTAGCGCTTAGAGTTACGGTAGAGCATTCAGACCTAATCTAACCTAATACGAGTGGAACGTATACGAGTTGAAGATAGCCCCCTTCATTACGCGCTATGGCCGCATGTCGTCGCTTCTTCTTCTCGCGCGTTTCAATCTGTTGATCTTCTTCCCCTACAAGTGTGCTCAAGTTCCGCGTGTAATTAGTGCGCTTTATCATTTGTGATTACAGTGGCGACAATGCTATAGCACCGTATACCAGCGCTTATACACTCTGGTTTTCGAAACGTGTACGCCCGCAGAGTCGAGCCACAGCTCCCTGGACACGACGGCATCGAGCGACGAGCTGGCCTCGGAGACGTCGTCCTCGAGGTCTCCCTCGCCGTCGGACGTCGTCGTGTCCCACGCGGACGTGCGCCTGCGGCCCAAGAGGCTGCGCAACGGGGACCTGGTGCTCGTGCTGCCGCGCGACCTGGTCGCCAACGCCAGGATCGTCGCCGCCGCCGCTCAATCCGACGTCAAGCCCGCGCCCCTGCCGCCGCGGCCCTCGACGTCCGGTACGGACGTCGGCGAGGTTCCCGCAGCGTCAACCTCACCAGACGTCGTGGTCTCGTCGTCCACGACTGCGGTGGCCGAAGAACCGGTCGCGCCTCCTGCTCCTTTACCACCTGTCTCCTCGTCACCAATGTCTTCTTCCTCTGCTGCTGCTGCTGCTTTGCTGTTGCCCGCGTCTGGTGTCGAAGTGACGTCGCACGATGACGTCTGGAGGCCTTGGTGACGAATCCCACGCTGCCGCGTCTGTCGGGAACGCGGCGCTTGTTTGATAAAGTGGGAACTAACGCGTTCGGTTTCGTCGACGAAGACGTGGACCCACTGCGCGTGATACGCTGTGTAAACGCGGAGACAAGCATACTGAACACTTCGTCAAGCACGGCATACATGCCTCGTCTCACGTGGCCTTTTCGTGGCGTCATCGACGCATAAGTCACAAAGAGTCACAAAGTGCCCTGATGAATCCGAGTCCGACGGGGAACGAACAATGTCTCTTCCTGTCGCGGAAGGTGTGTGTGGTTAGGATTCGTCGGGGTCGCCGCATCTACTGTAATTTGAAGAATGAAACAGTCCTCCGAAATGCCGGGGTTTCAGTTTGCGCAAGTCGGTATACATTTGAAGCAATATTTTTTTAACGCGTCCGATAGCTTTTCGCTGGTTTAAGCGAAATCGCGGCTCGTATTCGCAACAATAAAAAAAAAGCTCTTGAGCTGTATTTGTTCGTAAGAGAAAATTCCAGTTAATTCTTATGGTGAGCATATCATTGGCGAAGGCGCCCCACCAATGGCAGTGAGCACTACGAACTAAAACTGTGAATACGGGCCCAGTTTGTGTTAGAATAGGTATGCATATATATACATGCCAGTCATCACACCTATAAATCTGCCGACTTAAATGGAGCGCTTCCGGAGATGGATTTTCAGTGAAACTAGATCGGCACATATTCGTCTTCGGTTCGAGCGCTCCGTCAATTATAATTTGGTACTGCTTGGGCCATTTGATCCATAGTGAACACGAGATCCGGTACACAATCCTGCTGCTGTTCTGCTGTTTCTGTACCTCATGTCATTTCAACTACCCCTTCTATATGGCACTCATAGTGTGGAAAAGCTGTCGTTGACGAAAGTGGCAACAGTATAAATACCATCAAAGAAATCGCTGCAATATTTTCTTTATTTCAGGTTACATCACAAAAGTCCGTTCCATTGTTAAACTTACATTTTTTCTTTTATTTGGACGGAATTTGTCTTTGCAAGCAGACATTCCAGTATAGGAACTCTCCGAGATCGTAGCACCGTACGGAAACACCGTCATTAGCCATCGTGTAATCTCTCAGCCAAAGGAAGAGATGACGCGAGATGGTCTAGAATGATAGCCACAACCAAGCAGGGAAACGCATTATTTTTTCACGTGTCGGTGTGCCTTATGTGCCGAGTGCCATTTGTTTGCGAGTGCCTTTCACTTTGCTTGCGTCACAATATGTCGAGTAAGAGGAAATGAAAGTAGCGAGCTCTTAAAATGTACATCGTAGCAGTGACGTAGCCGGCAGGGGGAGGAGGCACAATCGCATGCGCCTGACCCTAATTGTGCGTGTGTATAAGCGAACCTTCAAACTATGCCTCTTATACGTATTGCCATTTTTGGGGCGCGTTGATAAACTGACATTGAAAGCATATTTTGCGCCAGCGAACAAGGACAGAAGGGAGACGACAGGGAGCGCATTGTGGTGTCGTCTCCCTTCTGTCCCTGTTCGCTGGCGCTAAATGTGCTTTCAATCTCTTATAAGTGAACGTATTACTGCTGCGTGTTACAAAGGAATATAATTGCTGTTTCGTTCGACAGTTCAGAGAGAGAATGTCGGGAAAAGTGTGTGTGGGCGTTAATGTTTTCGCACTCTTGTATTTTCTTACATAAGTTATACGTATTCGGCTTACTGTCGACAGTGTCGCATGTGAGTTTTGCGCGGTGTTTGTATGCCGGAAACAGCGTTGCCCGCTTTGAATGTATACGAGTGGATCGTGTAATAAAGAACCTCCGCTGTTACGTGACTGCCGGAAAGTATGCCGTTGTAATTTTCTTTCACTTCTTTTTCTGGACCGGCAAATGCGCATTCACCTGCCTGTGCTTTACATGTATGCTTATGGCTGGCAGTCAGTGCATTCCCCCTTTAGCTCCAAACAAAATGAATGAATGAATTTAATACCGGAAGGATGGTTGAAAGTAACTAAAATATCTTTAAGCGCTCTAGCCTTTTTTCGTTTTTTTTTGCGTGGAACACTATACCGGACAGAATTTTCCGGGCCTATTCTATCTTGCGCAGATACATGGTTGCCAGTTGCAGCTAGACAGATGTGTTGGCTGGCTATTGGACACGCCACGATTTAACATAACACACGACACCTCGTCACAAGAAAACTTAGATGTTCTTCACGCTTGTTCCCGTGCAAGGCCCTAGTCAAAACAGGCTGAGTATAGAAATGTTACTCCATTTTGTGCACTCTGCGTGTCTGGCTGAGGCTTGGGTTTAGTCGCTCTTCCGCTATTTTTGCAGGCCTTGAAACCAGGGCCGGGATAAGACCAGGAGTCTCACGAAGTGCGTTTGAAATTCCTTAAATATAGCAAATATACTATGTTTAAGTGCTTTTCTCTGGATAGCTTTCACCACAGAGGCGTACAACTGAAAAATTACTCATATTAGTAATTAGACAAGTAATTATGCGAATTAGACTAATTAACTTTGAAACCCAAGAAACAGCCACGAGAATGGTCTCAATGGAAGACTTGAAGCGCTCCACCCGAGCAGCTCATAACCGTTTCCGGAATTTAAAAAAAAGTTTATGCTGCTCATTTTTACCGAGCAATGCATTCCTGACAATTTCAGGCAAGAAAACGAAATTGAAGTAGAGCCGTAGAACGCAACTGTCACACCCTTGGTAGGCGCCCATGCCTGACGTGGCTGCCTGCGCCTCAACTCGTGCAAGCATGAAGTGAACGAGATCGAGGTTGATTGACATTTGCACTTTTTCGGTTGGGATGGTACACTTCGAGTATTCCACAGAATAAATCGCAAGGCGTTTTTTTTTTTCGTTTTAAAGTTTATTGGTCGAATTTGCACAGTTATTCGAGCAATTTCAACGCAGTCATTTCCAGATGCATGCCTCTGTGGTAAAAACATGCAGTCAAGAAGAAGTCGTTCCATTATCACACTTTCCCTGTCTGTAAGCAATTTCGAACACATTTCGTGAAACAGCCGGCATGCTTATACTATTCCAACGCCATTTCTAGTCGCGCTTCTTCAGCGGTTAGCACCGCGCTCCATGCACCCGCGATATGAACGGAATGAACCGGCCACACGTGTAAGGTGTGGGTGAGGGAACAAACGCGAGTTAATTACATCTTAATTGACATCAAGAAAAAGAAATGGGCATGGGCAGGACATGTAATGAGGAGGGAAGATAACCGATGGTCATTAAGGGTTACGGACTGGATTCCAAGGGAAGGGAAGCGTAGCAGGGGGCGGCAGAAAGTTAGGTGGGCGGATGAGATTAAGAAGTTTGTAAGGACGACATGGCCACAATTAGTACGTGACCGGGGTAGTTGGAGAAGTATGGGAGAAGCCTTTGCCCTGCACTGGGCGTAACCAGGCTGATGATGATGATGATGATGATGATGATGACGACGACGACGACGACGACGACGTGTAAGGTATGTAGCTGCCTCCAGTCTACCTACCTTACACGTGTGGCCGGTTTATTCCGCTCATAACGCAAGACGTTGCCCAACCCCGTCCATCTCGGGAGGATATATCCAGACGTGTATTCAGACGATAACTGCAAACTATGTGGCAGGAATCACGCATCTCTTACATACATTCTCTGGGAATGTGAGGTTATGTGCAGAGAAGATGCAGTTTCCCCATATGAAGCTGCGGCGCGATGGACGGCCGCGTTGCGCAGCTCAAACCGCAGCGATCAACTATGGGCCATCCAGCAAGCCCGTGAGGCGGCGAGGAGACAGGATCTCCGGGCCTCCTCGGGGGCGGCCTAGCCCAGGCCACGAATTTGCCGGATCTTCAATAAAGTTGTTACCACCACCACCACGTGTAAGGTAGACGATAAATGTGGCATACAATCGAGTGGACGAAATCGCTACGTTACACTGGCCCAGAATTCTCTTCTTGCCTCCCCGTCATAATGTGACAATAAAATTACGAGGGCAAGAACGACAAAGACCAAAACAACGAAGGCGACCCACTCTCAGCGATCAGTTTCTGGTTAGAGGGAAACTCTGGCGATTTTTCGATTTCCACTGATCTTTATGAAATTTTGAATATATACGTTCTCTTTTGCACCCTGATTATCTGGGCCAAGCAATATGGCTGCAAGTCATCTATAGTTTTCCTGAAGATAAATTTTAAAGATTGGTTGCGTTCCCGACTGATAACTTTTTACTGGCCACCCTGTGTTTGTGACGTCAGAGGCTACCACCGCCACCATCGCTAAAATCTTCGCTGTCTATAGTTCGAAAAATCTGTGATAGCTCCCTGTGTCGTCAGGGGAGACATCACCAGCTTTGCTTATTCGGCGTTAGCGTCACATGTACTGCGCGTTTAGCACGCTTTCTGCGTGTTTACATAATAGTAGCGTAGGACCTGACGCCATCGGCTCATCGTGACGTCATACGAAGCGGCTACCCGTTTCTGTTTGGGCATCTCGCTTATCGGTTATTTAAAATTATCGACGAATTTCTATGCAAATTGAACCCCTCTGCCAGTGACCGGACTGTCAACGCCATTTTAAAATGACAATATCCTAATATGCTTTAAAGAAACGCCGGAGTTTCTCTTTAAGGCCTGTCTGTACCGAAGCGCCGAGAAACTGGCGACCTACGTTAGCGTAAAAAAAAAAAACAAAGAAACAAAAGAAATGAAAAAAAGAAGAAAGAGAGAAAGTAAAAGACGTAAACTGGAAAGAGCCTTCTTGCGAAAGCATTCGCTCCAAATCACGAAGATAAATTTCAGCCACATGCGAGGAGGTACTCCGTTCTGTATTGTTTTTTGGCATGCGGAAGGGATAAAAAGACGCTGCTTGACTTCTCTCTCTCTCTCTTACACGGACGCACGGACAGACACGTACGCGCAGCAAAGCGAGGGTCGCACGTGCCTGGCGACGACGGGTCCCTTTCAGCGACAGGGTCGGAGCGGTTTGCACGTGGCCTGGCGCGCGCAGAGGTCGCGCTGCCACGCCCCCCCCCCCCCTTCTCTGCGCTATATGCCGTTTGACTTTGCGCTTCGCGCGAGCCGAGACCGCAGCCGCCACCCCGCAGTGTGACAGGCTGCCCGCGCGGAGCTCGTCGCGGTGTCGCACGTGTCCGCCACCTGCGTGTCGCGTCGTTGTCCCGCGACCTGCTCGCTTCATTTCCCGAGTGCCACGTGCAACCACCATTGCTCGGCATGTAAAAAGAAAACAAAGACAAACAAACAGCCAAGGAAACGAAGCAGGTGTTTGGACACGTGACTGAACTAGGAAAGAACGCGCGCACTTTGTGCTATCCTTTCTTGCCTTCTTCGGTCCCATCCAAAGGTTATTTCTCTCTCTCTCTCTCTCTCTCTCTCTCTCTCCAAAGTTGCTTACAGTGTTTCCCCAAGTGACCCCGATTTCAACGGCTCCGAAGTTCGCCGCTGCTCGTTCCACTTCACGACCCTTGCCTAAAAGGAGCCCACATATGGGACGAATCCGAGCCGACCGCCCGTCTGTAGGCTCGATATCCTTGCCCAAAACACCCGTCTTTCGTCCCACACGTTCCCCGCCATCAACAACCCCTCCCCTTCCCCCCGCCTCTCAGAGCTATTGCTTAGGAGGGCAGACACGTGCCCCTGGCACGTGGCGAGAAGTCACCGAGGCGGAGTGCTGAGCATCTTTCGAGACGAAGTGATAGAGGAACCGCGTGATCCGGAATGGGGGAAAACGCCAGGTTACAAATTCATTTCTGCCCAAATTGTAAAAGGTAGAGGTACCACACAAGCGGTATCGAAATACTGACAAAGGTCCCGCGATTTCCGAGTGGTCGACCACTGGTCGAACAAGGGATGCCATTGGCCCGAATCAACGTTACGTCAGGACGTGGCAAGGAAAAGTTTTTTTGTCGAAACGCTGGCTCTATACCTGCAGCGTAATACCATGTTCTGCTACTGATTACATCAAGTGAATAAAAGACAGATGTATGGGTATTTTTGGCATTGCGGTTATGAATACACTGGTAAGAATAACGCCTACGAACCCAGGATGCGCTAAAGAAAAAAGCAGTAAGAAATAAATGAATAAGCGGAACTTCGGCGCCGATAGGCTTCTATAGTCTGTACGGAAGCAATTGCACATTATAGTCTAAGCGGTCATCGTGGGGCTGTCGCAAACTTACTCTTCAATTTAGGCTGGGCGTCTTAGATCGCAGAATATGAAGAAACAGTCCGCCACAGTGCGTTTCTCTCTCCTTCTCTTTTGTGTGTGGGGTCAGCGCCAAGAGAGACAGTTTCCTATGCAAAGCGAAAAATAGAAAGATAACGAATTCACCAAGGAAACGCCAAGAGTGTCAGAGCGCAATTGATTGTGCAAGTGATATTATCAGCGAACTTAGTGCGTAATTTTCCCCTCAGACGTGTACGCACTTGTGACACGTGGAATTTCGTAGTATCGGTACTATTCAAACTGCTGTCGTTGTTGGGGCCTGTCTGGCGCTGACCAAAATAAACAGCACTATTCCGGCAAAGATATAGCTTGGGAGCGAACTCTTTTGCATCATCAGCCAATTTTACGTCCACTGCAGAACAGAGGTCTCTCCCAGCGAACTCCAAATACCCGTGTCCTGCGCCAGCTCACCACCGTCGTGTGATTGCAAATTTCCTAATTTCATGACATCGCTATGCTCCATCTCACTAGTCGTTTGCAACATTGTGGAAGCTGCAGGACTTCTTGACCAATAGGAAGGTCCCGAGTGCCCCTGGAGACGTGTTCATCCGCGCCGCGTCGTCTGCTCAGCGGCTGCTGTGTTGCCAGTATACGACGTGTATGCGCAAGTGTAGTAACATGTCGCCTATCGCAGTAACGTATCATGCTCCAAGCAAAAATAGAATTTTCTAGTCCTGCCAATAATCAGACAGTCACGACCGGAACTGTGTTTTGCTGCGCAAGGTTGTTGCCCGTGTACTACGCCTCGTACCTTCGGCATCGCTACAAACGACCTGTGAGATGGAGTACATAGTTTCCCGCCATAATTGACCGAGTTTCGCTTCCTTTGACACCGACGTTGTAACTCTAACAGACCCCCGTTTATGAGCCGCGTATTACAAGGCCTGCCCAACTCTATTTCTTTTTCTTATAGAGGTTGTTTCCCGTAACTTGTGCTAAGGATTTAAAGAAGAAGTGGTTAACCGCAGCTGAATGAAACCAACGGCATATGGTTTGCCATCATGTGGCGCTCCTTAGAGCTTCTTATTATATTGCGCTTAATTAGATAATTAACTAAGATGAATTATGCGAAATTTTTGATATTCACTTTAGGGCCATGTGTGTTTCGTTTTGTTGTAAAGGGGGTTCAGAAACGACCGATCCAATTTTTTTTTTTTTGGGGGGGGGGCAGCGTACATACTATACGTAGCGATTTTTTTTTTTCGGTGTTTGAAGAAAGCCTGCTAAATCTGAGATAAAACCACGTGACTTCGCTCCTGCGCTATCATATTGCAGCGCTCTCAACCGAGCGTCGAGCCTATCGCTTATCAGGGACGAAGGCGCTTCCTCTCCGTGTGCCACCGCCAAAGATGCTGACGCACTGTGAAGCCGATGCCTAGAGCCGCGGCCGCCACGGTCCGCGCGCGCGGTTCTCTCGAAAAGCGCGGTTGAGAGCGCTGCGCTACGATAGCGCACGAGCGCAGTCACGTGGTTTTGTTTCATATTTCGCGGGCTTTGTTTAATCACCGAAAAAAATCGCCACGCAGCATGTACAGGCTCCGACAAAAGTGGTATACTCCCCGCAGAGGGAGCCGGAGCAGCGGCGTCGCTCGGCATTTTGGCGAGCTGAAGCACGAAGCATTGACACGAGTCAAGCGACATGCCTGCAGATAATAAAGGGCACCCATTGGCTGTCTCGATCACAGATGCTGCCTGTAGATGGCGTTGTTGCTCCGGCTCCCGCTGCGTGGAGTATACCACTTTTGTCGGCGCCTGTACGTTGCCACAAAAAATTGGATCGGCCGTTTCTGAATCCCCTCTGGAACGAAACGAAACGCACTTGGCCCTAAAGTTAACATTAACATTTTTGCATAATTGATCTTAGTTAAGTAGCTAATTAAGCGCAATATAAGGAAGGAAGGAAGGAAAAAGTGGGGAAGGAAGGCAGGGAGGTTAACCAGTTTAGCCTAACCGGTTTGCTACCCTACACATGGGAGCGGGATGGGGGGGGATGAAAGATGAGGAGAAGAGATAGAGAGCACAGAACACGGCACACACATCGTTGGTTACAGTCTGTCACTCTTGCGCGGTACGTGACATCACTGTCACAGCCACTTGTCCAAGCCCGTCTCCTTCATAAACCGAAGTAGTCCCTTCGTCGCCTTCAGCTGCGATGTCTTCTGTCGGCGATATGGGAAAATGGTTGCAACTGACAATGGTCTATTGTCAAGGTGCGCTAGAACGGACGCCATGGACTGTCTCTGAACATTATATTCAGGACAGTCGCACAGAATGTGTTCCAGCGTCTCCTCGCAAACACAGGCATTGCAGAGAGCGTTGTCGGCCATTCCAATGCGAAACGAGTAAGATATCGTGAAGGCCACCCCTAGCCATAAGCGATAAAGCAGGGTGGCCTCACTTCGGCGGAGTCCAGTTGGCATACAGAGATGCATCAAGGAGGGAAGGTCGTGTTGACGATTGCTCCGGTTGGTCTGGCTGCTTGGTGTGCACCACAGAGCGAGCGTGATCTCCCGTGCAAGCACTTGAAGTTTGCTGGCTGCGTCGGACCGTGAAAGTGGTATGGCCTCTTCCTGCGTGTCTTATCGAGCGGCTTTATCGGCGTCTTCATTTCCTATGACGCCGCAGTGACTTGGCAGCCACTGAAACGTCACGTGATGTCCTTTCTCATGTGATGTATGGAGTAGGCATCTAATATCGAGCACGAGCTATTCGAATGGCCCGCGACGCAGAGCTGATAGCACAGATTGTAGGGCTGCCATTCAGTCACTGAAAATTGACCATTGTCGAGGTGGCTCCCGATTGACGAAACAAAGTGCAGCGCGAAGAGCAGCTAGTTCCGCAGATGTAGATGTCGTTAGGTGGTCAGTCCTAAAGCTGATGGTAATACCTCTTGCTGGGACGAAGCGCAATATAAAAGATACTCTCGGAAGCTCCACGTAACGGCAAACCATGTGCTGTTGGTTTCATTCAGCTGCGGCTAACCACTTTTTTTAAGTGCTTCGCACAAGTTACGGTCTCTAATCCACACCACTTTCTTCCTGCATTTTGAGACTGGAAAACGATTGAGATTGTTCCATCGTTTTTTCGTTCCATCAGTCGTTGCTGCTGTTGCTGCTCAAGCAGCTTTAGCTCGGGACCAATTCCAATGCCGTTTATTAAATGCACGTAAAATGCTTTTACTAACAAAAAGAAATACCGGGCCGATTTGAATCAAGTTTGTTGCAATTGAGAGGAAAAGTTACCTTCTATAGTAGCTCTGGGAAGCAGAATTTTGATTTAAAAGCTTTGCAGCTTCCTGCTGTGCATACAGGCGGACGGTACCTTTTACAATTACGAATATAGACAGGCTGCACGTTTGTAAGCACAGAGTCATAGTATAGGCAAAATGAGCAGAGTATTACTTTGAATCATGTCATTTTCACCGCTGTTAGGCCCTAACAACTACAATCTTTGCAAAGCAAGTTTTGAAACGTTGGTTGCATCTATTGCTCTTGCCCGCTCATAGAATTAGCACCAGCAGCACTCCTTTATATATATATATACATATATATATATATATATATATATATATATATATATATATATATATATATATATATATATATATATATATATATATATATATATATACATATACATATATATATATATATATATATATATATATATATATATATATATATATATATATATATATATATATATACACACACTTTTTGTAAGCGCGGATAGTGATGTCACGCTCCACAGCTTGTCAGTACAGTCATCTGTAGTTTTCCTCGCGGCAATGCGCGGTATATTAATAGTAGCAACACATGCGGAGGTGATTAGGTTAGGCTTTCATATATAGGTTAGGCATACAGCGACTGCGCTGACCGAGTCCAACAATGCAAAAAGCGCGAGCCTGCCACACAGGTCCTGCCTTTCGCCGCACTTTTCGTCATGCCCTCCTCGAGCTCCTCTTTCCCTCTTGGGACCGACTGCTCTGGGCGGCCATTCTTGGCGAGATCCGAAGACCGATAAGGGAGCGCGCATGCGGACACAAATTTGGCGGTCTCGCCCTGACAAACGACCGTTTGACGGCCGCCGAGCCGAAAGAGACCCGCTATGGCTCGTCGCATGTCGTTACGCGTGCGTGTGCCAGGAGGATGTAGGCGCCACAGCGCGATAAGCGGCGTCGCGGCGCCTTCCTTCGGGCGTCCCTGCAAATGACCCGTGACGACAGGAGGCCCTCGTTCTGATTGCCCCTCCGGGCCCAAAAGGGTCGGAAGGGTTGCGGTGCAACCGGTCGGGGCGCACGACGGGACGCGGCCATGCCGCCGCCGAATTGTGCGTGCACCCCCCTGGGGCAGATTTTGACGATCCGCTGGTGTTGATGGGTCCGCCTGTCGGACGCGCCCGGTCTCTCTGTGGCTCCGTCTGGCTTGGTATACGCCCGAAGCGCTATCGCGAAGCTGGCGTTGTGTACTACATAAGTCTCTTGATGATGTCCGATTAACGGATAACCGACAGCTGCAAAGTCTAGAACACAGTTTCTTTCATTGTTCTCATTCTTGGGAGGGTCACCTAAAGGGAGCGTTGAGATGGACTGGCTAATTATACGCATGCAAATCATCACCAGAAGCGCGAGTAGTAACGTGAGTGGAGTCTCGTTAAGCCAGAAAAGACAAAAAAAAAAAAAAAGTTTCCCCGCTAGCTTCTTGGTAGTGATGTCACGAGACTTGGACAGCATTTGCTCCGTGCTAGTTAATAGCTCATTGATACCTTCAGGTAATCCTCGATGCCTCCAATTCTTTGACGGATTCTTTGCAAGTAGGTCGACGAGCGTACTTACAAAGTGAATGCGCTTTCGAACAGCGACGTCTCACTTCAGCGACATCACCTGTTACGTGCGATCGAGTGCGTTCGTGTGTGGTGTGTTCTCACGAGCTTCCAACAGTTCCTGCAGTATTGTTTAATTAATTGTCGAATTAATTGTAGAATTTAAGCAGTACTTACGCATGCCCTCCTCACTACACGCGGACCTCCAGCCCGCTATTTGCGTTCGCCCGCCCGAACGAATTCTTTGGAAATTGCTGCTACAGGCACCGAAGATCGGACTGACAGAGGAGCGACGTAAAAGCCTTGTTGAGCACCGAACAGCTGCACGCTGTCAAACTTTCGCACAGTTTGGGCAGGTTTCGCCGCGCGATGTTTAAAGCACGGAAACCGCGTGCAAATTCGAAACTATATATATGGGCACGCGCGTAAAGCCTCGGGCGTTTAGGTCACCTGCAATTTACGTCACTGTGTAAGGCCGCACTCACTGCAGACGAGCTTGTTTTCTGATCAGTGCTACCATCAGCTTGTTGCCCGAACCACAGTGCAGGCTTAACGTTAAGGTAATTGCATGCATTGCCGCAGAAAGTAACTGGTGGCTTTCCCCCACGAGCGCCTTCCAGAAGCCCAGAAGCGATTTTACATTTTCTTTTCTTTCTGCGGTAGGCTGTGTAGTTTAGAGTCGCACCGGAGGACCGTTACCTTGCATTACGGAAGCGATTAGGTGGTTAACCGCGCGTTCTTGTTGCGAAAACAAGCGGTAGTACGCGTGCTTACACGTCAAAAATTAAAAAAAAATGCAGAGATCAATTGGTCGAGCTCCCTTGGGATCTCAACTGAACCTGACCTCGAGTACTCCGTCTTCGTTACCGTCTCCGCACTGCCCGCCCGACTGCGAAAAAAAAAAGAAAGGAAGAGAAAACAAAAGAGGCTGGCCAATTATACATTATACGCAGTATCACATTGTGCACTCCTCGTACGCACCACCGGCCAAACAAGACAAACAAGAGCGCGCATCTGTGTTGCACGAGCGCGCGTCGTAGCGATTAGAGGGTCTATTTCGGCGTTAGAGATACAAGCTGAACGATTGTCTTTTCTTTGCTGTGTACCCTTGGGAGGCGCGGGAGAAATGCGCGCGCGCGCGCTCAAGTGTTCGTGTGTTCTTGATTGTTGCGCTTGTGTGATGCATGCGTATACTCTGTGTGTTTGTGCGCGCACATGTGCGAGACAGAGAGAGAGAGAGAGAAAGCGTGCACAATATTGTGTTTGCTGTGTGTCTCTGCGCGAATGTCAAGGTGCGTGCGTGCGTGTGTGTGTGCGTGCGTGCGTGTGTGTGTGTGTGTGTGTGTGTGTGTGTGTGTGTGTGTGTGTGTGTGTGTGTGTGTGTGTGTGTGTGTGTGTGTGTGTGTGTGTGTGTGTGTGTGTGTGTGTGTGTGTGAGAAAGAGAGAGAGGGGGAGAGAATATGCGATATTAGAGAATATGTATCTGCGCATTCGCTTGTCCCCCGCACGGCAAGAGAAAGTTGGAGGCGAGATGCCGCGTGAGTGTATGTATGCAGGCTTGTCTCTTTTGTGCGTGCGTGTTCTCTGACAAGCTCTCGTGCGGCGTGACCAACCGAGAGACTCGCGCTCCTATCCGAGGATTCGACAGCTGGCGAACCCCGCGACCGACCTCCGCGTACGTATAAGCCGTCTTCGATCGGCTTCGGCCGTCGCGCAGGCCGTAATAACACACCGCGCGCGTGCGCCCGCCGCACCACACGAAGCAGGGCCGCATTTTCTCTCCCCGCGCGCTGGCACGTTTCCTGCACGCACACACACACACACGCACACACACAGGTATTATATACTATAGCGCGTGGTGCTCACGTTCGTTCGTACCGCCATTGTTCGCTCAGCCACGAAACGAAAACCGCGATGCCCGTTTTGACGTCTAAATAAGCGAACGATCAGCAGATCACGCAAAGGTTGCCGAGTACACCGTCGTGACGACAGTTCGCGGTCCTCTCTATGGGTTTAAGGCGAGATTTACCTTTCGCCTTGCTTTGCTTTCTGTATACTTGACATATTATATATTTCTGCAACTTGAGTTCGCGAACTCGACCTCACTCTTCTTTCTCTAAGCTTTTCGGAAATGGCCGAGGTGATTAGCGGGGCGCTGGCGCGTGACTGCGCGCTTTTTTGAAAAGCGAAACGTCCGCTCCGAAGCTGCTCCGCTTTCGTATACGTTGTCGTTTTACCTCGGATGACTGCGAGAGAACAGCGCTGAATCAAAAGAGACGTGCACCCACGAGGTCTGTAAGCAGAGAAGAAGTCGTGATGGCATAATGTTAGTTTTTCGTGCCTGCGGGTTGCGTATAGGAGTGAGTCGATGGCGTCAATTGTGTATGCCCTTGGCATCTCGATCGTTTCCTGCCGTGCGCTCCGCTCGAGGTCTTCTTTGAATGATTGAGTTTCAACTCGAGGATACAGACACAGACAACAAACAAAGAAACGAACAAACAAACAACGGACGTCTGAGTGCTGCAGGTGTTCGCGAAGGTGCAGTGAAGCGGCTGCGACGCTTCTCAATATACGCGGCATTTACCTGCTCGCCGTAAATAACTTTGCGCATTAGCAGGCGCTGCTGCAAGCGCGAACAGAGATTGCAGCCTTCTATATACAGTATATAAAGTCAGCTTCGTCGGGGCGTTCCCATGTGAGATTCTTTCGTAGTGCCGGTGGAGCGAACGACACGCAAGCCAATAAACGCACCTGTACGCCTTCCGCGGCTGCGGCAGATAAACACACCTTTTTCTTCTTTTTTTTCCCGCGTCCTGCAGCCGTGCGATTAGGTCGCTGATAAACTGCGCACCGTGGAAACACGCGCGTACACACTGCTTCGGGTAGCGTGGTCACCACTGTCTATATACTCCGTCTCATTAACTCCGTGCAGCGTAGCAATGACTGTGTGGGGTTGGTGTCAGCCAATCGTGTGACGAAGAGCCCATTGGAGGCTTCAGAGAAGGAACGATTGGAAGTCGGCGCTCTGTTCCTTCATCTGGCCGGCTCGGGTTGTTTCTTCCTTTCTGTGTGCGCCACTGATTCTTCCGTCAACCTTCCATTCAGATGGCGTCGAGCAGAGGGCGATTAGCGGCTGCTGACAATGGAGGAGCCCTTGTTGTTGGTTATCGAGACCCACATTCCTCTAACTGCACGGAATTAGTGAGAGGGATCGGTGTGGTTGTGGCGGCGGCTCTCCTACAGCCGCAGCTCGGTGTCCGATACACCTACGCTTTCGCCTTGCGGCTGATGAAGGACCGAGGCAACCGTATGAGATGTCGCGGGCGTCGCGATGCTCCCTACTTCGATGAAGCAAGAGAGTGCACGGTGTGTAGAATTATCTTCTTCTACGGGACGTCCCACGCGGTGGGCGTGTGTGTGTGTTTGTTTGTGCGTGTGCGTGCGTGTGTGCGTGCGCGGTGGGGGGATAACTTCGGGGCGGCCGCTTATACTGAGTCCTCCTCGCAGTAACGAACAGCTCGAACGTCCTTGTCGTGTAGTCTCAACAACATCATCAGTTATCAGGGGGGCCTCTCCGTGTGCGAGCGGAGTGCAACGTAAGTATATACAGCGGAGAAAGGAGGGGGCGTAGCCCCTTAGAGACCGTGCAAGCTGGGGTCCGCGACTTGGCAAAGGTCGACCTTAATAAAGTTGACATTGGCCATCAGTCCCGGAGAAATCATTGTCTGTCTCAAGTTTCATTGAACACGGAAGCCGAGAATAAGCCGCGTTCTCGCCATTTCGGCTGTCGGCCTGGAATTCGACGGTGCACAACAGCGCGCGGTCGCACGAGGCGATGCTGAACTGCCGCCTCCGTCTTTGCCCTTGTTTACAGAGTACTACCGTAGCGCTAAATCGTTATGGTGATAGTAATCGAGCACACTATTTAATCGTCTTTCCCGACGAGACTTACGCTCTAAGAAACGTGCGCCCCGTGGGGCTGATCTTGCTCGCAAACAGTAATCGTGCTATAGCCGTGGTGGCCTATATATAGTGGCGTTGGCGTTGGGCTGCTGAGCCCAAGGGCACGGGATCGAATCCCGTACAGGCGGCCGCATTTCGATGGGGTCGAAATGCGAGAACCCCTGACTGCCGTGCATGGGGTGCCACGTTAAAGAGCCCCATGCGGGTGGTCTGAACTATTCCGGGGTCCCCCACTACGGCGTGCCTCGTTATCATATCGTAGTTTTGGCACGTAGAACCGTGTGTCTTCTCTTTTTTTTTTTAAATAATCGTTATCTGGTTTGTGTGCACGCCCTTTCCTTAAAGATGCGCGATGGACACTTTCAGGTCAAGAACGGGATGCGCATAATCATCGTGGCATTGTAACTCTTGACAGCGAAGCTGCGAACGCGGAGTTTTCGAGGAAGGGAACGCGAGCAATTAAGACGGATGACGATTATGGCTTGGCGACAGAGATGCGCTCCAAAGCGTGATTTTAACACGAAAGTGTTTTACCCGGGTCTCCACCGTTAATCTATCCCATGTACAGGTACGTATACGTCACGCGCGATCATCATTACGCAAATCCGCGAGATAGCGATATACATTCCGTTTCGTGCATGGCTAATGGTTAGGAAAGTAGGTCCAAAAAGGTTATGAAACAGTTTCTTGGTGACATCTTTGTTGCAAGGAGGATATTTAAGCATCCTTTGTTTTTTTTTTATGACTGAGCAATTTCTTGGACAACATGGCTGGCAGCTCATGGACGCCTATCATGAGGACATAGTGCTTGGATGTGTCTATAACAATCTACAGAGTCGTCGTTCCTGGAGCTTTTTTCGAATGTGACACCGACAACTGTCACGGCCCGGTGGCGCCTCGACGACTCAACTTTGAACATGTGTATGGGCGCTCGCGCGACGCCACGGAGCTCCAAAAGACGCAGTTTCGCCACGTATACGCACTCACCGATGCGTCGGATATACCCGTATGACGCCTGTATTAGCCTGGGGGATCTTGTTCAAGCTGCGCAAGCAGTAAAGGCCTTGCGTGCTTGCTGTCGTTGTCACTGCATTGCCCTTCGAGAGAAACCGTAATAATAATCGAATATGTGTTTGAGAACGGTGCAACGAAGCCGCCACATGCTTCTTCGAATACACCTTTCACATTCGTTTTACGACCAATCCCTCTGCAATAGGGATCAAGCAGCTTTGTTAGAGCGAATTACGTAAGCAGGGCCGATATCTTGTATGCGCCTCACGCGATTGTCCAGGCCGCGCCGACATCGGCGCGGCCTGGACCATTGCGTGAGGCGAAACCGAACGTTGGCTTTTAGAACGCGTACAATATAGCGGTCCAGATAGCGCCGGCTCACAACGTCAAGAGCGTAACTGTGCGCCTTCAAATTAAACACTCGATGGATGAAGCGGCACGAACGGTTCGCAGTCTCAGAGAGACGCGGCGCGCACTGTGCTCGACACGCTTCGGACGTGCCCGCCAACCGTGCGCGCTCCGCCACGAAGAATGTTTCTGGCTGCGAAGAACTGCTGGGTCACGCGAAATCGCAGAAGCGCCCTCCAAAAATATCAGTACGTGGTGCCATTGGCTATAGTTGCCTGTACGTCATTCGTCAACACAATCATTGAACGCGATGTCAACACGACCGAAACGGAGGGGGGGGGGGGGGGGGGAGCGCCATGCACCGTGCATGCCTACACATGACGAAGACCTTAGAGCGCGTCCGTGGGCGGGCTGCGAGTAGCTGATTCATTCTATATGCGCAGCTACATCGTGACGTCCGTGGCTCCGAGGCACCCAGTCGCGCTGCCGACGCAATCATCAACCAGCGGATGTCATACGTATACGGCCGTCAAGCTCGGCACATTTTGTTATATATACTGGGATACATCACGCTCGGTTCGCGGCAGGCTACTGACAGATCGATCCGCTGCGTAAATCCGCGTTTGTCGTTCGCTGTGTCGCGGGTATCGGCGCAGTATCGAGTTCGCCCGCTGCCAAACTTGGCTGTCCAATATCGCGCGAGCCCGCCAAGAGCTTGTCCAAACCGCGACAGTTTTTATTTCCATACAGCAACCGATGTAAGTATGATTGTATGCGTATTTGACTTGCGACGAGCTTTCGGGGTGTTTAACATTTCGGGAACCCGACAATATGTGGGTCGGGTCGGTTTGTCGGGCAGAGATAATGCTATAGCTGGTCTATACCTATACGTGCTTAGCATTTCAAGGGAACTGAATAACGTTTGTGACTTTCGATTGGTGCAGCAAAAGCATTTGATTTCTCTGACAGCCCTGCATACCCAATTCCGTGAACAATGATCGTCAGTTTTGGAGTTCTGAAGCAAATATTAATTTCTCCGCATGTCTCCCCTCTTAAAGGTATGTATGTGTATATCACCCGAGGCTTTTGAAAGGGTAAGTATTCCCGGTAGAATAAGCAACGCCTGTTATTTTGAAACGTTCGATTTAATTTTCGTTATTCATGTCGTATCGCGCCAACTGGTTGATCCCAGCTTAATGGCAGGGCGGTCGCTGCGTCCGAGCCAATCACGAAGGGCAAGCAGAACGGAAAATTAAATGGCTTGTTAGAAATTTGCACCAAGGGCGCACATATAATGACGCATATATGTATATGCAGCGACGCTGCAACTTTCTTTTTCTTCTTTTTTTCCCTTTTTCTTGCCTATTCGAGCTGGAACACTCACTGTTCAAGAGCTTGCGATTTTTCTCGAAGCGAACAAGTATCGACAGGAGAAATGCTGACTTTGGTGAAAAGCTCGGGACGTTAGCTTGGCTGACAGCGTGGCAGGCTACTTAAGGTGCTCGGTGAAAAACATTATGCGCACAACGACTACGACGACGAAGGCAGCAACAATAACAACAATAACAGTAATAACAAACGCCTAGACGGCACGTACACCAGCGGAGATGCACCCACACAAATAAAGCTATTCACAAAGTATTATTAATAGTCCTGTAGTTTTCGAGAATGCTACAGAAGCGCCTCGACTGCGCGCAAAGCGAAGATCTACAGGCTTTACTGGCCAAGAACGTGATAAAGCTTCAAGCTATTGAGCCAGTAGCGACGTCCAGTCCATGGAGCACGATTCCCTTGCCCTGCAGGCTGAACTGCGGCTCCCGTTATCTCCCCGCGCGGTTTCCCACTCATCACCGATTCAAAAAAGTGCGCTGAAACTGTTCCGGTCGAGGCGGCTAGACCAAAAGTAGAAGGGGAACGAGTGGAAGGGTGTGTGTGTGTGTGTGTGTGTGTGTGTGTGTGTGTGTGTGTGTGTGTGTGTGTGTGTGTGTGTGTGTGTGTGTGTTGGGGGGAGGGAAGTGATGCAGGGAAGGGCCACCGTGACACGACATTGCTCGCGGCGCCTGCCGTCCTTCTTCTCCGATGGGTTTCGATAAGCGCGCTCTTCGAGTGCACTTTAACACGGGGCGCGCCGATGCCAAAAGGGCGCCGGATTGCCGCGCGCGGAACAGTCCGAAATCACCGCCCATCGCCGAGCATTACTCGGACTTCGCAGTCCCGGGCAGCACCGCCCGTCACGGCGCTGATAGTAACAACCACGCTGGAGAGATGCGTCGCGTATGCCAAGGATGTCGACAGTGTTCAGCGTGAGACGCAAGGCACATATTCGTGAATATTTGCCAGTGTTCTTTTTCTTTATGTCAACCCTCATGCGCTACCTGCTGGTATGGGTCGCATCTCAGGTTATACACTCAAGTGTCGAAGCCGGGCTGCTTGCATCCTCCGTACCTGGGGCAGCTTGCACGAACATTTAATAACGAAAATAACAACGAATTTAAAACGCCTTCTTAAATGTTCCATAGACAACGCCTAGTCCGCACAAGAACGCGTTCTTAAATTCGTTATTACTCTCGTTATTAAATGTTCGTGCAAGCCGCTCCTGGTCTCCCAGGTGATCATTACGAGGAGTGGCATTACGAGGAGTGGCATTCGGGTGAAGTGCCGGGTGAATGAAAAGGAAATTTCTCTGTGCCCGCTGTGTGCGA
Organism: Dermacentor variabilis; assembly: GCF_050947875.1. Taxonomy (NCBI): domain Eukaryota; kingdom Metazoa; phylum Arthropoda; class Arachnida; order Ixodida; family Ixodidae; genus Dermacentor; species Dermacentor variabilis. The sequence continues at coordinate 51,079,878 of NC_134570.1, read as the reverse complement.
CAACCCTCTAAGAGAAATCTGGTGTACTCATCGAGTGAGTTGAGTGGCGGCACCTAGAAAAAACATTCTACACTTTTCTGCGTTGTCGTTGAGGTGCATGATTCTTTTTTTATATTATTATTATTATTGCTGGTTTGCCGAGAGAGAACACTGTACGTGAAATGTTTAAAAAGATACGCGCCGCTATAGGGTGGAGCGCCCATTAAAACGCTTCAAGTTAGCAAGTTCATCCATCGTACTGATTCTCTCTGGAGGATCATTTTGACTCTTGAGTTCCTGTCTAGCGTATAACATTCTCAATAAAGTACCGCCTCGCAGGGCCAGTATCTATATCAGCATTCCAAACTGCCATACGCACTTTCCATAGACTGTGCAGGCCCAGTAACATGACTATATCCAGGGGGTGTGCTTCCAAAGTTTGGGACAGCTAAAAACCGGATGCCTCGACGTGACAACCATGGAACAAGAAAGCCTTTTTCTTCAAGCCAGGGCTTAACTGGCAACGTGTTGCTGTGAAGCCGGGAAAAGAAAGTTTTTGCTAAGAAACGAACTGGCTTCTTTTTAACTCTTTTCAGAATGTCACCTCCTAAACCTGCACCGTATATGGACCGGTACAAAGTGACTGGTAGCGTCGAATCACATACATCTTTGTACAGTTTTCTTCCGTTAACTCCAGACAAGTGCTCCAAAGAAAAACTAGCTTTCAAATGCTGGAAAACTGAAACAACCTCACGTAAGAAACCGCGAACACTTGTGCATTTTGCATCGTTCGTCGACACAACAAGATCAGGTAACACTACACTTATCCTTACTACTGCTACAGTTCGAAAAAAAGGATCACTTTGGCCGCGAAAAAACGAAACCTAGACAACACCTCCTGGTTCCCACGTGGGAGCGGCCCGCTTCGTGATGACTCACGATCTGCAGGACCTCAATAAAGTTTTACCGTACCATACCATACCATCTTTCGAAGGTACGAATGGGCTAGTCCCCCAGACCTCCCTCTCTCACAGAGCCAATGATTAATTTACGTGATCATCATAATCATCATGATCATTGCAGAAAGAAGGCCTCTCACAGCGATATCCAATTACCATTGTCTTGTGCTCGCTGACACCCTCTTATGCCTGCAAATTTCCTAATTTCATCACACCACCTAGTTCCCTGCCGTCCCCAATTACGCTTCCATACTCTTGGCACCCATTTGGTAACTCTGACAGACCACTGGCTATCTGCACTACACGCATCACACGACTTGCCCAGATTTCTTCCCATGTCTTGAAGAATTGGCTACCATCTTTCGCTCTTTAATCCACGCCGCTGTCATCGCTCACTGTATGATCATTAAGTTCTTCTCAGGCATCTTTGTTAACCTCCAAGGTTCTGCCCCATGTGTTAGTGCCGGTGGTAATGACTGTGCACTTCTCTTTTAAAGGGTAGCGGTATAAGCAGCCGGACATGCCTTTGTAATGTCTACAGACAACATCGCATTCTAGCACGCACAATCTCCTTAGGAGAGTGGAATACCGCACATACAAGGCGCACAAGACTAAACCCGTCACTGCAACTCAGACCTCCGGCCGGTGTGCGCCGATGCGAAGCGTCTCTTCAGTGTCGGTTGTGGCTTGGAGTTGCCTTCACGAATGCCTACTCAGCACTAATTGGAATGGCTGATAGTCCTGCATGTGATGTTTGCGGATCTGAGGAGAACATTGACCACTTATTGTGCCATTGTCCTCAATTTCAAGCACAAAGGCAATCTTTGTCCGACACATTGAGGAAATTAGATTATCGTCCTCTTAGGTGAACAGACGGTACTAGAGCACCGTCCCCACCGATCATCAGCTGAGAAGGCACTGAAGACACTATTGTGCTTTCTCAGAACGTCTGGTTTGCGCGAGCGGCTTTAACTCAAGTACTGTCCGTACACGTCTCTACTAAAGCCCCTTAAACTTCGTAAAGTACTGCCAAGCTTTGAAGAATGCCGCCGCCTCCTCGCGCGCTCTGGCCGAGGCCGACGCCGCGTCGCTATTGGCCTAATAGCATCACGTGGGCCCTCGCGCCGTGAATCAGCGCCATTTTTGCTCGAGAAGCGTCTACGGAGTGGCGAGGCGCGCATGTTGGCGTCGTTGCTACGCTCGAGCAGTGTAGGCGGCGCCACGGTCGCAGAGGGAGCGTGAAAGAGAGGAGAAACGAGGAGGAGTGAAGGCGGAGGAGGAGAGTGTCACTACTTTACGAAGTTTAACGGGCTTTAGTCTCTACACCTTCTTTCTCCCTTCTCTGTCTTCCCCTTCTCCCTTCCCCCAGCGTAGGGCAGCCAACCAGACTCTTGACTGGTTAACGTCCCTGCCTTCCTATATTCCCCCCTCTCTCTCTACCGCACGCGCTTGAACCCTTCATATATATATATTGTCGCCTCGACGGCCTCGGCGGACCAATCAGCTTGGATGTTAATTTAGTCGGCTGTTCCCGCTAACAACCTAATTTTTCGTGTTTTGGGTAAATCGAGCGAGCTCTACTGCTTGGAAAACTTACTATTCTTCAAATCTCACCACCAGATTTAATGCGAACGGGACAGCTTCCCTCAGGCGGGACGCGAATCTGCACCACCTTCTAGTGGCGAAAAGTGTAGAAGAAGAGAAAAGCACAAGATCACTGCTGCGAATAATTGCCCTCTTAGAGGAATGAATTGTACGATTACATCGTGGTGAATCAGGACGCATTCGCATCTTGTCGAAGCGTAACGCAAACAGAAGCAGCCAAGCGCGAAGACAAGTTTCGCCACTCTTGTACGCGATGCAGACGACTTGTTCTTTTCGTCTGCTCTACGGCTGGAGCGTCCGTCTGAGCGCTGCGGTGGCAAACGCAGCTGAGAGGGAGAGACCACGGCGCAAAGCAACGCGAATGCGCTTGCTTCGAAAAAAAAAAATCAACAACAAAGTTGTTAGGAACAAAGAGAGAGCGAGAGTGAGAGAGGGGGAGTTCGTAGTAGGCGGATATGCTAAGACAGGAAAAATGGCGGCGAGAGGGGAGGGAAAGGACAAGTCAATTCCGCGCTGCTCGGGGGCGCTGTCATAAGGTTCTTGATGGATTATCCGGCCTAATGGCCCGAGCGTCGAGCGCGTTCGGCACGTCCACCGACCAACCACGTAGAGATAGATAGAGAGAGAGAGGGGGAAAGCAGAAGTGTAGGATTAGCGCCGCCCTGTACGGTCACCACCGCACCCGACGAAAACAGCTGCATAAGAGGCACAGAGCATGCACTATGACGAAGCTAAGAAACAAACAACGGAACGAGTGAGTCCGGTGGCGCGGGAGGAGACGACAAAGAGAAACGAAAGAAAAACAAAAAAAGAAGCCCAAGTACGCGGGCAGCCTTGAGTTCTGCGCATAATAACAAACGTCAGTGTTGACCGCTTCGTTACGGATAAGCTGCGTGTGTGCGTCTGCGCGCGTGGTCTGCCGATTGGTCCCTTTTCTTTTTGACAGTGCACAGACGAAGAAACATACCAGCATGGATTAAGGGGAAAAGTTGGGAGAATCGGGCAACGCGAGTGAAGCCAAACCTGTCGGCCCAACACGCGGTCGCATGTCAAAGTGGGCGGTTGGTTTTAGTGTTCCCGTTCTGCAGGCACAGCCACGGCAAGGCAGCTGAACAAGCAAGCGCGCACCGAACAAAAACTACTGGCATAACTACTGGGAACCAAACGTCTCAGCAAATTTCGATTCTTGCTCCGTAGTCTCGACGCAAGAGGTTACGTGTTGGGCCGCCACTGAGCAAATGTATTGGCTTCGGTGAGCGTTTGCTTGCCAAGGCTAGCTGCGTGACGTAATGCGCTCTCCTAACTTTTCTCCTCCCTCCATGCATTGCAGCTCCCAGCTACGAAATCGCAGCTCTTATCATCCACCGCCGCGACTTTGTACAGCGATTCCTTCCGCTCGAATCTACTACACTCTTCACTCTTAAAACGGTTGCACCCTTTGGGGTGTGTATTTGTCCCACAACAATAATCGTCATCTGCCTTGCTGGCGTTTCCTTTCTTGAAAACTCGGCTCTGGCTACTTTCCTGTCGAGAATGGTGCGTCGCACTGATAACGCGCATGCCGTTCGTGACTGGGGAGTACCGGGCTCGCAGCTTTAAAGAAAGGAAACGCGGGCAAGACAGATGACGATTATTGCACTCTTAAAACTGTTGCACCCTTTGGGGTGTGTATTTGTCCCACAACAATAATCGTCATCTGCCTTGCTGGCGTTTCCTTTCTTGAAAACTCGGCTCTGGCTACTTTCCTGTCGAGAATGCTGCGTCACACTGATAACGCGCATGCCGTTCGTGGGGGAGTACCGGGCTCGCAGCGTTAAAGAAAGGAAACGTGGCCAAGGGAGATGACGATTATCGTTGTGGGACAAGATACGCCCCAAAGGGTGTAAATTTTTCTAAGAGTGATGTTGTGGGACAAGATACGCCCCAAAGAGTGTAAATTTTTCGAAGAGTGTTAAGCAAAATTACACCCCTTGGCCACACAACGATAATCGTCATCTGTGTTATCCACATCTCCTTTCTTTAACGCGGCGAGCCCGGTACTTTCCAGTAACGAACGGCATGCGCGTTATCAGCATGACATAGCATTTCCGACAGGAAAGTAGCGGGCGCAGCGTTATCAAGAAAGGAAACGCAAGCAAGGCAGATGACGATTGTCGTTGTGTGGCAGAGATACACTCCAAAGGGTGTAACTTTACCTAAGAGTGTACGTCCACTCTTATCATTCGCCGTTGACGCATTTTGTTTTTAATTGGTGCTTATAACTGTCATTCCGCAGATAGCTGCAGGCGGGCTAATGTCGACGGTGACTTGTCCGTGGGGACAAGATTTGCATAATGCAAAAAGAAGAGTGAGGAAGTCCAGAGAAGTTATCATAATTTTTAGGAACTCCTTTGCTATGTCTCTCCTTTAAATGTCTGGGCATATTTTTTTTCCGCGAATAGGAGTTGGGATTACCACGTAAGACATGTCCTGCAAAAATTAGCTCAAGTGACAGGCGTAATTGGTCGGCTTCGATACTTACTTCCCCAAAAGGAATCAAGCTTCTCCTCTATCACTCGCTCTTTAGCTCTCGTTTAAATTATTGCCAACTAATATGGGGCACAACAACGGTCACTAATCTAAATCAAATATACTTGGTTCAGAAAAAAATGTATTAGGCACATTTTCAATGCACCTTTTGCGGCATCTACTAATGTTTTATTCTGCAGTTCAGGAATAGTTAGAATACACCAGACGTACAATTATACGTTAAGCAGAAAATTCAAATTAGAAACTTGTAAGAACATAACAAGTTTGCGCGTTCTGGCCAATTTAAGAATTAGGCATTTAAATTATCCCACGCGTCATGGAGAAAATTGGGAAGTAGACACAGTGCGATTAAACTCCGGAAAAGAGAGCTTGTCTTACACTTTTCCGTCCCTTCTCGATCACTATGACCTGAACAATTTTGACTTGTTTGATTATTCATATCAGGATATCCGCAATTTATACACAGTGATGTATAGCTCTGAGATTTGTACTACTTAACACTGGTTTTATTACAAACTTTGTCTCGTTTATCAAATCCATAACCGCATCGAATTATTTCATCTGGTTGTATGCAACTGTTTCTAACAAGTTGATTTCAATATTGTTTTTTCCTGTACATTCGGTGTATTTATTCTAGACATTTGTAATTTGATAGCATTTCAGATACTCATTTTTTCTAAGAAACTGTTTTGTATGTATTTTTGTCCCGACTGTAAGAACTGCCTTAACTTCTGTATTACCTTAACATTTCCTTTACTTAGTGTGTGCCCTATAGTACGACGCTGTCTGTTAAGGTTTTTTTTTTTTTTTTGCGGTAGTGCTGTTACCGCTCCGAAATTTTTCTATGGGGCTGTGGCGTAGTCAAGCTGTTCTGAAAAACAGCTTTTTGTCACAGTCCTTCTTTCTGTATCATTGACAGAATGAAAACAAAGATTGATTGATTGATTGATTGATTGATTGATTGATTGATTGATTGATTGATTGATTGACTGATTGATTGACTGACTGATCATGAACGCTCGCACACTGAAAAGTAATTTATTCCCTTAAAAGTGAATAAGCGCGCAAATCCGTCTATGACTCGAACTTTTACGCCCATTTTTGGGTGTGAGGGAGTGAGTTCTAGACCGATCTGCACCCTTACGCACATTTCATGGCGTAACTCATTTCACACTGCATAGTGTAGGTGGCAGCATTTCGATGCGCACTGGGGCTCAACTATACGCGTGTGAACGACGAAACGGCCACGTTGTCTAGTGTTCCACATTACTAAATGAGCGCTCAGTTTACGAACATCAGGGCCAGCATAATGCAACGATTCCTTTCACTCGCTTCTGTTCCTCTCTTCGCATCCACCGCTCCCGAGCACGGCTGGTCCTGGTGATAATGCAGGAAGCCCAAACCGCCAACGATGCATGAAAAAGAAACTAATTGGAATAGAATCGTTGCGGCATCCTGACTCGTGCCTTATCAACGTTTAGGGCCACAGAGAAAGCCTGCGACGTATTCGCAGAAGGCTCTCCCACTAGAACGTTCCCTAAGAGTGATTTCCAGCCAATAACCCTCGTGCTGAACATGTATTATTAGCGTAGGCGGCCAGCCAAGGGGAAATATCACTTACGAACGAAAATATTCGTGAATTCGCCCCCATGATTACCGTTCGCCCGCGAAGCAGGCCTAAATAAATGAATGGGACACCGGGTAAGATCAGAACCCCCCATGGACTAGGTGGTTCTCGTAAGGTACGCGCATGAGCATATAAGCCTATTGTGTGTAGTACGGCGGGGAAATATAAAGGAAAAATGACCAATAAAGCTCAGTATTGTCTTCACTACCGTTAAGTGACAGTGCAACTATTTTACCCTATGTTTATTTTAAAAGTACGAAAACAAAGAGATATGTACATATAATTAAATAGGTATACATGTATATGACTTCTTTAGGGCCGGATATACCAAAAGCCCGAACGGCGAGACTAGAAATGAAATAGACTTCATACTCTGCGCTAACCCTGCATCATACAAGATGTGGACGTGCTCAGCAAGGTGCGCTGCAGTGACCATAGGATGGTAAGAACTCGAATTAGCCTAGACCTGAGGAGGGAACGGGAGAAACTGGTACATAAGAAGCCGATCAATGAGTTAGCGGTAAGAGGGAAAATAAAGGAATTCCAGGTCAACATACAGAACAGGTATTCGGCTTTAACTCAGGAAGAGGACCTTAGTGTTGAAGCAATGAACGACAATCTTGCGGGCATCATTAAGGAGTGTGCAATAGAAGTCGGTGGTAACTGCGTTGGACAGGAAACCAGTAAGCTATCGCAGGAGACGAAAGATCTGATCAAGAAACGCCAATGTATGAAAGCCTCTAACCCTACAGCTAGAATAGAACTGCCAGAACTAAGTTAATCAACAAGTGTAAGACAGCTGACATAAGGAAGTATAATATGGATAGAATTGAACATGCTCTCAGGAACGGAGGAAGCCTAAAAGCAGTGAAGAAAAAACTAGGAATTGGCAAGAATCAGATGGATGCGTTAAGATACAAAGCCGGCAATATCATTACTAATATGGATGAGATAATTCAAGTGGCTGAGGAGTTCTATAGAGATTTATACAGTACCAGTGGCACCCACGACGATAATGGAAGAGAGAATAGTCTAGAGGAATTCGAAATCCCACAGGTAACGCCGGAAGAAGTAAAGAAAGCCTTGGGAGCTATGCAAAGGGGGAAGGCAGCTGGGGAGGATCAGGTAACAGCAGATTTGTTGAACGATGGTTGGCAGATTGTTCTAGAGAAACTGGCCACCCTGTATACGCAATGCCTCATGACTTCGAGCGTACCGGAACCTTGGGAAAACGCTAACATAATTCTAATCCATAAGAAAGGGGACGCCAAAGACTTGAAAAATTGTAGACCGATCAGCTTACTGTCCGTTGCCTACAAAGTATTTACTAAGGTAATTGCAAATAGAATCAGGAACACCTTAGACTTCCGTCAACCAAAGGACCAGGCAGGATTCTGTAAAGGCTACTCAACAATAGACCATATTCACACTATCAATCAGGTGATAGAAAAATGTGCGGAATATAACCAACCTTTATATATACCTTTAATTGATTACGAGAAAGCGTTTGATTCAGTCGAAACCTCAGCAGTCATGGAGGCATTGCGGAATCGGGGTGTAGACGAGCCGTATGTAAAAATACTGAAAGATATTTATAGCGGCTCCACAGCCACCGTAGTCCTCCATAAAGAAAGCAACAAAATCCCAATAAAGAAAGGCATCAGGCAGGGAGATACGATCTCTCCAATGCTATTCACAGCACGTTTACAGGAGGTATTCAGAGACCTTGATTGGGATGAATTGGGGATAAGAGTTAATGGAGAATACCTTAGTAACTTGCGATTCGCTGATGATATTGCCTTGCTTAGTAACTCAGGGGACCAGCTGCAATGCATGCTCACTGACCTGGAGAGGCAAAGCCGAAGGGTGGGTCTAAAAATTAATTTGCAGAAAACTAAAGTAATGTTTAACAGTCTCGGAAGAGAACCGCAGTTTACGTTAGGTAGTGAGGTACTGGAAGTGGTAAGGGAATACATCTACTTAGGAGAGGTAGTGACTGCGGATCCGGATCATGAGACGGAAATAATCAGAAGAATTAGAATGGGCTGGGGCGCGTTTGGCAGGCATTCTCAGATCATGAACAGCAGGTTGCCATTATCCCTTAAGAGAAAAGTTTGTAACAGCTGTGTCTTACCAGTACTCACGTACGGGACAGAAACCTGGCGGCTTACGAAAAGGGTTCGACTTAAACTGAGGACGATACAGCGAGCTATGGAAAGAAGAATGATAGGTGTAACGTTAAGGGATAAGAAAAGAGCTGATTGGGTGAGGGAACAAACGCGAGTTAATGATATCTTAGTTGAAATCAAGAAAAAGAAATGGGCATGGGCAGGACACGTAATGAGGAGGGAAGATAACGGATGGTCATTAAGAGTTACGGAATGGATTCCAAGGGAAGGTAAGCGTAGCAGGGGGCGGCAGAAAGTTAGGTGGGCGGATGAGATTAAGAAGGTTGCAGGGACAACATGGCCACAATTAGTACATGACCGGGGTAGTTGGAGAAGTATGGGAGAGGCCTTTGCCCTGCAGTGGGCGTGACCAGGCTGCTGCTGCTGCTGCTGCTGCTGCTGCTGCTGCTGCTGCTGCTGCTGATGATGATGATGATACCAAAAGCTCCAGTACTGTGCTCCGACAAGAGTAAACTCTAAAAAAAGTTTGCACCCTTTCGGGTGTATATCTGCCACACAACGATAATCGTCATCTGCCTTGCCCGCATTTCCTTTCTTGAAAACGCTGCGCTCGTTACTTTTCTGTCGAGAATGCTCTGTCATGCTGATAACGCGCGTTCCGTTCGTGACTTCGTAGTACCGGGGTCGCAGCGTTAAAGAAAGGAAATGCAGGCAAGACAGATGATTAAATTATGGGGTTTTACATGCCAACACCACTTTCTGATTATGAGGCACGCCGTAGTGGAGGTCTCCGGAAGTTTCGACCACCTGGGGTTCTTTAACGTGCACCTAAATCTAAGCACACGGGTGTTTTCGCATTTCGCCCCCATCGAAATGCGGCCGCCGTGGCCGGGATTCGACAGGCAAGACAGATGACGATTATTGTTGCTTGGCAAATATACGCCCCAAAGGGTGCAACTGTTTTTAGAGTGTACATCAAGAACGAAAAGTCACAGGTGGTGAAGACATCGCATAGATGGTGCGACGATTAACGTCACGGAAGTCACCGCGGTGCCTTTACATGTACACGCGACGCGGTTTTAACCGTCCGCCACGCAGCGGCACCGCACGCTTATATTTCACGCTCATCGGACTCTTTTTGACCGCTCCTCCCCGACATAAAAGGCAAAGCGAACGATGTGAGTTAACGCTTCTTGCACTTTAGATAAGAAAACTGAGCCGAACGGCGCCGCCGTGAGAGAACTTCCTTTCCGTCTGGGCGGCGTTCGTGGGTGACAAATGCACGCACACGTAAGAACATGCGGTCGGCGTCTGAGCGCTAAGTCGAACGACTGGCGTCCCCTATACCGAACTTCGCGAATCCAATCCCCCAGGGTACCACGAAATATGAGCGCGTGACATGGGCTCCACTGGAAAGAGCATGGAAAAGGGGATTCTCTGATACGGTCGTTAGCTCTACTTCAACAGTACTATCGCCATATCTTATCAAATACTTTTTTTTTTTTTGCTCTTTTCCTAGTTTTAGGGTGTATACACCTGCGCACGAATACCGCCGAGATAATCCGAGGCTTACGGAGGTCCTTACAAAAGCGGGCCCCTTACGTATATACCTATAATATCTCGACCTCGAGGACCTCTTGAGTCCGCTAATTCGTGTATTTACAGCTACTTATAGGCGGATCAGAGCGCCGCACCGGATTACGTGCTTTGTTGCCTCCGGCCACAGGCGGCAGTGGTCGCTTGAGGTCGCGTGCGTGTCGTATAGCTTGGGCAACTCCGCGTCGAGAACGTGACAAACTGCGGGAACTCCGGGACGAACGCGAGACTTTCCGTCCGCAAAGGCGCTTACATAGCATTCGCAGAGGCATTCTTCGGGGAGAAGGGAAAAAAAAAAAGCAAGGAAACGAGCATAACAGATATATGGAAGAAGAAGAAGAAGAAGAAGAAGAAGAAAAGCAGAATTAATGCTGAGCAAAGGTGCAAGTTGTCCGGTCCGGTCTCGTCCGCTATTTCTTTGCGCGGAGACTGTCCTTCCACGTATCGCGCTCGGAGAATCGAGTGCGCTCGAGGTTCGTGGTGCGCGAGACTTTTGAAAGCGTGAGGGAGCATTTCGAGGAGACATTAAAAGAAAATATTAAGTAGAACTAGATTGAAATATTGTGCAGGCTTCTGTATGAATAACTAATTCGCAGCGAGAACAGGGCTTTCGTAAAACCGAGAGAACGACGACGACGACGACGACGACGATGATGATGATGATGATGATGGTGGTGGTGATGATGATGATGATGATGATGATGATGATGATGATGATGATGATGATGATGATTTATAGGCATCCCTATTGAAACGCGGCGGTGGCAAATAGTCACCTAGTCGGCTTGGGCTAATCAGGCATGTCATTTGTGGTTTTCATTCTTTTCATTCTGAAAAGTAAGAAAATTAAAAAAATTTATGTGGCGCCACCTATTTTGGACTATGGATTTCTGATGCGACGTCAGCACTGGCTGATCCACATGGAGCAGCAGAGAGGGAGGTCGCGTGGGGATTACGTCAACTCGTCCGTTTTAGCACGAGTGACACAAATTTAGGAGGCGCAACAGGACAGTCCGTGGCAATTTTCTGCGCAACAGAGTCATACACAGCCACACAGCAAACGAAGATTTAGACTGCTAGGCGAAGGATTTATCGAGCTAACTCGGCTTAATATTTTCTTTTATTGTTCGATTAAAGCTAAGATACATGCCTATTGTATGCTCAAAAGTACGAGGTGCTCTTCACAAGACGAGAAGGATGCGAAGCGTTACATTAAAGCAGGTGGGAGAGGGCAGGGGGTAGTGGGAGGGCGCTAATTGTGTCGCAGTAAAGTTGCCTTACTAGACAGCCGGGACTTCACAGTCGTTTTTACGTTTTGTCCTTCTTTCCTTACAGCAGGTGACAAACTAGCGCGTTAGAAAGCGAGAAAATCAGCCATAGCTCGTGTGGCTGGAATCACATATTGCAGGTATAAAACTGCGCTAAACTGCGGTAGTATTAAGAGTTAGCCGAGTTGCGGCTGGTTCATTCTCGGAACAGCGCTAAAGGACTAGACAGCGCTGACAAGGCAGCCCAATGTATGTAGTTTCCTCTTTTCTATACATGAAAAAAAAATCAGCTGATAGTCAGCGCTGCATGGTTGGCAAGACAGCCCTGCATATGCAGGGTGTTGTATTTTTATACAATACAGAATTTTTAGGAATCGTCCGTCGCAGGCAGCGTAATTGCAGCCCTTGAGCTGGATTACTCGAAGCGGCGCACATTAGTCTCACAAGAAATCGAAGTGTAAATCGATTAACTAACATAAATTAGCTACTTACCTTTTTTATTATTTACTTTACGGCACACATTGAATGTGAATGAATGAATAGAATTTATTGATAGGAAAGACAGAGAGGTCGACCTGAGCTAGTGCGCTCTAGTCTGCTACTCTGCACTGGGGAAGAGGGAAGGGGAGTGAAAGTATTGGAATGGATGATGATGATAAGAGAAGTGGTGAGAGCTTATGTACATGAGACAGTTGCCTCGCTAGAGCCGCTCGTCGAGCTTGGTGTCCTGCAGAAACTCCAACAATACTTTTGTTGCACGCATCGAAATTGCAGTTTCAGGCCATGGGCCGAGGATAGCTTCCTCCGACAATAGTTGCCTGCCAACACTGGCTAAGAAACTGTCTAACGTCCTTCGCTCCAGCATATATGCTGGGCAGTCGCACAGTACGTGTTGCAGTGTTTCGGGCATCTGGCAGTGTACACAATCAGGGCTGTTCGATTGGCCGATGAGGTGTGCGTAGCGACGGGTGAAAGCAACGCCGAGCCGAATCCTGTGTAGCAATGATGTTTTGCTCCGTGTAAGCTTCGGGGGCAAACAGAATTTACCGTCTGGGTCAATCGTATGTAGACGTCTGTGAATGTTATCAGAGTGGGCTCTGTAAGCCTTTGTAAGGTCCTGCATGAGTTCCTTGATCATATTGAAATTTACCAATTGTAGCCGGTGAGCTTATGCGAGGCATATTTACGACATACGACACATATTTAGATATTCGCCTTAAAGCTTGCGGTAAGAGTGCTCTATACTGTACCGCTTACTTGTTTAGCAAACGACCGTTTTGTGCACTGAAGCACGAAAGTACCTGGAACGCCCACGTATTTTGTCGCAGACTTTGGCAATGAATATCTCAAAGCTGGTGTCGTCCCCAAAATTCGTTCCAAGTAGATCGCCTTGCGAAATCACCGGCTGCAATTCGTAAATTGCAACATGTGAAGCAAAGTAATTGGTTGAAAAGTTAATTAGCTGATGGTTTGTCAATTAGGCTGTTATGCATTTCGACTTCTCGCGCATGTAATGTGCGCCTCTTTGAGTAATCCAGCTCAATGACTAAAATTGTGTTATCTGCCACAGGTGATTTTTAAAAGCTACGCGTAAAAAAGAAAAATGTGCAGCTGGTACAGTTTCCTCTCTTCAATAAAATTTGGTTTCATAGCCGGCGCCACGTTTTGTGTTTTCCTTCTTTATGCGTCACGTGTTTTCGATCTGTTCCTAGAATGAGCCCTAAACTGGTACACTGGCTACGAGGAAGGTCGGTAGATTCTATATTGTCTCTTCTGTCCCTGACATGCACACAAAACTGCGGTCGTTGCACAAATAGTGTGATAGATGATATCCAAGTGAGTCTCGCTGAACAACGAGTGTTGAACACAGGAAATGGGACGAGGAGAAATAAGCACTCGGTAAGAAGGAGGGCCGTATAATGCAAAGAGATGACGAAAGCAATAAAGGATTTAAAAAGGAAGGCTATGGGGGCACCTAAGCAATGCTTATGATGCGTAATATATATATATATATATATATATATATATATATATATATATATATATATATATATATATATGTGTGTGTGTGTGTGTGTGTGTGTGTGTGTGCGTGTGCGTGTGCGTGTGCGCTTGTGTGTGTGTGTGTGTGTGTGTGTGTGTGTGTGTGTGTGTGTGTGTGGTGTGTGTGTGTGTGTGTGTGTGTGCGTGTGCGCGTGTGCGCGTGTGCGCGTGTGTGCGTGTGCGCGTGTGCGTGTGCGTGTGCGTGTGCGTGTGTGTGTGTGTGTGTGTGTGTGTGTGTGTGTGTGTGTGTGTGTGTGTGTGTGTGTGTGTGTGTGTGTGTGTGTGCATATTCTGAGCACAATGCGAAGCCTGTGAAGACCACTTTGCTGTGAAACATGACCACTGTGTGAAGACCAACGACGTGAATGCAACCGTCGCTTCATCATGGTCATAGCCCACGAGTCCTATAGCCTGTTTCAGCCGCTTACGTGCATGTCTTTTGAGCAGTAAAGTGCTCTCTAGAAATTCATTTTTGCAGCAACTTACCTATAACTTCTAAGTCGCTAAAATGTCGCTTACTGTTTAAGAAATGTCGCCGGCCGCTAAATTGAAAACTTTGTCCCTAAACCGATAAGAAAGTCGCTAAATCTAGCGACAAAATCGATAAAATTGCAACACTGATCCCAGTGCCTATGCAGGACGGTCGTCCACATCAGCCCGTTAAGGAATCAGTGTGGGTAGAGAAGGCAAAACACGTGGTTCCACGTATACCTATACGCAGTCGATATAAGATTAGCGTGCACTAAAATATCGAGAACAGCAGTGTTGTTCTTATTCCTTAGTGAAATGGCACAAGCCATTTCGGGGGTTCGGCCATCAATCGGACGGTGAAAAGACAATTATAATCTTTTTCAGGAAAATAAGGTTAACTAAAGTAAGTAACTCACAATTATGAAATAAAATGTCAACTTTTGCAGATATGAAGGCGAAAATATCTAAATTTTGCCGTAAAACTATGGGAGCATAAAAAGGTGGTGGTGGTAACAACTTTATTGAGACTCTGCTCAGTTATGATCTGGCAGGCCCGAGTCCTAGAATGGCCCCTCACGAGGAGCGACCCTTTCGGCCCAGGCAACGAGCATAAGAAGAAAAAATTAGCACTCTATCCTTTCTGTATCGGGCAAGAAATTGCAGAGGGCGCTTCACAACTGTTCCTGTGGCTGTAACCCAGTACACAGTATAGCCCCAAAGGAAAGAATTACCGGAAGAGTCAAATACAAGCCAAGGTTTCGGAAGGATTCTTCTAAAAATTATTTCCTTTGAATGCCGAACAGACGGCACGCTAAAAAGAAATGTTACAGAGGCTCACGACATGCCTCTTCGTCGTCTACGTCATCGTCTCAGGTCCAAATTCTGGTGCGACTATGGCTACTTCTAAAGCGCGACGCTGACTCTCATGCGAGGTCATTGCACGTATACCCGCCGTTGCTCTTCGTCCTTTACTGAGTGGTGGTTGCGAGATGGAGTACATTGTTCCCGGAGCAAGAAGGAAAATACGCGTATATCACGGCAACGAAAAGGACTGGAATTTTCTCATCTCACGAGCTTCAGAGTATAGTTCCGTTTCACTCGCGGTATATATACCACGCCGCGCGGGAAACACTTGGCGACTTCTCGAGAAAGTTCAATTACGTCTTTCGCTAATTGAAAACAGCCTCGTCTTTGATGAATGACTTATTCTTTCTTTCTTTCTTTTTCTCGCGGGACGCAGAACAACCGCCAAGGCGCATACCGCACTTGCACGGCCGAGCAGTGGAAGCGACGGAATGACAAAGCCGGCGTTGTCGGCAGGAAGACGCCAGCGTTGGCGCCACAGCTCGTTCTGCGAGATTGTTTGTATACGCAGCCGACGCGTGGTACGCGTGTACAGTGCGGTCCA
The DNA here is from genome assembly GCF_050947875.1 of Dermacentor variabilis. Taxonomy (NCBI): domain Eukaryota; kingdom Metazoa; phylum Arthropoda; class Arachnida; order Ixodida; family Ixodidae; genus Dermacentor; species Dermacentor variabilis. Next base: position 51,064,264 of record NC_134570.1, on the reverse strand, counting down.
TTGTTAAAGGGAACGCTCTCATGCGCCACCCTCACGTTGCCGTTGCTCGAACAGGGAGTTCCGGCTGAAGCTGCGTCATTGCATTGCGCTGGTGTGTCCGAAGGTGCCAGCGCCACCAGCTATATGCAAATGCGATGCCGCAAAGCCGGGTGATTGTACGCTTGCCAGAGGGAGAAATTCGCGTTTGCTCTACACTCGTGGTGTTCCCTTAAACAGTGGGTCGCGTGCGCATCGATCAATCGATTGATTAAGCAATTGAAGGCAATGGACGTGGTAGTGAACGCCGTGGAATATAGGGTTTGTTTAAAGGAACAATAAAATGGAATATGAAGTTGCACATTAATTTGTAAATTTGCCTTCTGCAGTACCATAAGCTGCAAAGCAAGCTACTCTTACCCCCGTATACATGCAGGGTGTGTCACGTAACTTGAAGCAAGGATTTTTAAAAAAGTGGTTAGCCGCAGCTGAATGAAACCAATGGCATACAGTTTGCCGTCATGGGGCGCTCCTTATAATATTGCTTTATATTCCGCTTAGTTAGTTAATTAACTAAGATAAATTATGCAGAATTTTTAATATTTGCTTTAAGGCCAAGTGCGTTTCGTATGCGTTGTAGGGGGGGGGGGGGGGCTCAGGAACGACCAATCCAACTCTTTGTGGCAACGAACGCGTTGCGTGGAGACTTTTTCGACGTTTAAAGAAAGCCCGCGAAGTGGGGAATAAAACCACGTGACTGCGCTCGTGCGCTATCGTATTGCAGCCCACGAGCAAACTATCTTCCGCTCCTTCGGACCCCTAGTCGTAACAGTGCCCAGAACGCTCATTGCGTTTTCTTCTGCGCGTCAACGACAGGCGTCACTTAGATCAAGTCCAGCATGGGCTTGTGTGTGTGTGAAGTGATTTTAGAAAAGGAAACGGAAGAGATGAGTGCAGCGCCGTAACTGTCTCTCACAGGAGGACACCTCAACAGCACTGCACGGGGAAGGGGGGAATGGGTAGAAAAAGATGAAGGAGAGAAAGACAGGACGAACGTGGCAAGTGGAAAAAAAAAGTGAGTGCGGGGCTCAGAGCCGCGCCCTCAAGTGCGTCGCATTGCAGTAGTCTAGCAGTGCCGAAAGAGCGTGCTTCACGATGGACGAGTGGGCTGCAGGGAACAGCAGCGCGGTCGCCGTATCGCAAGTCAGTCCCAGTCGCCGATAGACTGCACGCAAGTCCGTGCGCTCCTGTTAAGATGCGTTTCTGCAAACGTGGGATCCTGTGAGGGATGGATGCGGGAACTTCAACGTTCCATGTTCCACTTTTTTTTTTTTTGCGTCTTTTCTGGACTTATACCATCGTAACTCTCGCGGTAACAGTGGCTTTCACGGCAATGTATAGAAGGGCAAATTATTACCGACAAAGCTCAAACACAGGGTCCTTTCAACGGACACTCGAAGCTTTGTCCGGGAGCGCTTCTGCGGAAAAAGCGTTTCCGTACGTAAACCTCTTTCAATGGGTGTGGAAGTATACGAGTAGGGAAGAACGCCACGTAGCCCACTGCGGCGGGTTACGCGTGTGTATGTATACAACATTTCGGCCACAGTTCCGAGGCGACCGTCCATCATGTCCCGACAGAAAATTCGGCGTCTCCGAAGGTGGGCGTTCGGTGCGTTTGTGCGAGGCGCTCGCTGCACGTGACTGTATGCACACACACACAACATACCGCGGAGCGGTTGTGCTCGTTCGCGTCAACCATCGTACGCGTCCCTCTCTTTCTCTCTCCACGCCGGCTCTCTTCAAAGAACGCGCGCGCGGCAAACATCAAAGCAATTCCGCCGCAAGGTTCTCGCGCCGGCAAAGAACAATGCCAGGTCGAAAGCCGTTTTTTTGTTTTTTATTTCGTTGCACTCGGACGCCGAGTGTGCGATCAGTTTGTCATTTTATCCAATCTGCTCCCGGCGTTCGAACGGCCCGCGTCATATTTGGCGCCCTGACCGGGCGTTTCGGAAGCGCCCCCCGTTGCGTCGCCTCCTCGCGCGGGAGCGCTGACCTTATCGCGGAAGTGTGCACGGAAAGCCACAATACGGTAGCGTTGCGTATGAAGGATGAAGAAAGAAAAAGAAAGCACTACAGCCGGTAGAAAGCGTCGGGCGGACAAGTGGAGCCTATGCCTCAGGCCGGTGTTTTGGCTTGTCGAATGTTACTGGGCGAACAAGTATACACGCGCCCTACTTAAAAGGACATCAGCAACATCAACAACTTGGGAGCCTGAGGCTCATATCGTCTTTGTGGTAGTAGTAATAGTAGTAGTAGTAGAAGTTGTTGTTGTTGTTGTCTTTTAAGTATGACTAAGTATGACACGTATACCTGTTCGCCCCCTTTTTTTATCACTTCTCCATCTTCCTGTGACAGCCTTAATGGTGTTGATTAGTTGGCATAGAGGAAGGAACAAGGCCTGAGAAACGGCGCTCTATAAACGACGGCACAAGGCCGGGTCCACAGTGTTCACAAGAAAGCACATATTCTATAGAACCGCTCGTAAGATCCATTCGTGATGTTGGTGGACACGTTATAACAGTGAATGCATGCGGTCGGCCAATGGCAAGCACCAACTACAAGATTTGTCAATTCGGCCCCAGAACACAGGATCGTGCTGGCTGTCAAACAAGCGTTTGTATGGAAAACAGGGGTAGCGCGTGAAAAAGCTAGCGGTTTATTTTCTCAACGGGAGAAACAATAGATTTAGATCGATCGGATTTTAGTTTCTGTCCCTTCGCTCTCCTGAGCCAATTTCTCACTCTTTCTTTTTACCGATTGTTAACTTTTGAGATAGTGTTCATCATTATCTCATCCGCTTTCTTCTTTCCTTCGTCGCGGACACGTAATGGCCTCGAGCGGGGAAGAAGAAAAGCTCGTGGCATCGAACGGCTGCCTGTTGAAAAGGAAGCACCATCAAGAGCAGGATCTGTGAGCGCTGTGCTACTCTGGCGGCCCCGTTGAGGTTTCAGAGCGTCGCCTTACCGCACGCATACGTGCGCCAAACAGTACACGCCCAGCCTCATCACGGCCACAGCGCGTCGTGGACGAAATCAGAGACATGGCAGCCCGCACGTTCAACGTCATCAACCGCAGCGAGACCTCGCCCCCGTCGCATAGCACCGAATCGTCGGAGTCCAGCTCCGGCAGCACGCGCCAGCACAGGGCCTCGGCGGCATCGGCGCGAGTCCCGGTGCCTTCGATTCGCGTTGCCAGCAGCCGCCTTCCCGCGCCGCCCGTGGTCCACGTCAGTCCGGACGAGCGCCAGGCCGTGGTCCCCGAGGGCTACCCGATTCGACAGGCGCCCGCGGACAACCTCGACCCACTTCTGGTCGCCGTCCGGCCCCCTTCGTCATCGCGGAGACGCGCGGCCCCCGTGACGCAGCGGCAGCGGCGCACCGAGCTTGGCCGCATCCGCGACAGCTTCTCCCAGATGTGGTTCCTCTGCGTGGTCACGCTGGCGGCGCTATCCGTACCCACGGGCTTGCTGATCGCGCCGCTCATCAGGCTGCGGCTGGACGATGCCCTCGGCGAGGTGGCCGGTCGCGCTCCTCCGCGGTTCGCGACCCCTTACCCGTGGACCGGCGTGCCGCCCCACTGCCTCCGGGAGGTGCGCGTGAGCGACGTCATTAGGAACTTGCACGTCAAGGAGCCGGCGCCGCTGCAGACGTCGCCGCGGCACCGTGGCGACCTCATCTGCGTCTTCAACAACTCGCGGTTCCGCAAGCAGCTGCTCTGGGACTACGTTCCAGCCACGATGCCGCTCCCGTTCTGCCAGTCCTTGCTGTACTGGTCGGTGGCGGTGAGCGAAGGCACCGTGCGTGACCGGGCGCCCGAATTTGACGTCAACTACGGAGTCTGGAAGCTCAAGGACCTGGCGTCCTCGATTTCCTCGAATGGGCCTCTTCCCGGCCTCATGATTGCCTTGGGCGGCTACGCGGAGGACAGCGCTCACTTTTCGCGGCTGGGTCGCGACACGGCACTCATGTCCCGGTTCGTCGCCAGCGTTGCCAAGTTCCTGGTCAAGCACGACATCGCCGGCGCCATGGTGGACTGGAAGGGCATAGGTGGCCACTGTGGCTCGCGCGACGACGCGAAGATTCTGTCAACCCTGCTGGAATGCCTACGTAAACTGCTTCGTTTAAACAGTGCCAAGTACTGGGTGGGCGCCATGCTGCCAGCGGTCAAGGGCATCGCCGAAAGTGTCACCAAAGCGATCGCCACCGTCGCGGACATCATCGTGTACGAGACGCACGAAGCGGCCGAATACGACGTCTACGAAGGATGCGGCAAGGCAGCTAGCCTGACGTCGCAGTTCATGGGCGACATGTCGCGCGCCGTCGCCAAGGTGAAAACCCCGCCTAAGCAGTGCATTTCGCTCAGCGCTGGCGTGTGGTCGACGCTGGCTTACGACATCAACGGAACGAGCGTTCTGATCGACGGCTCCGGATTCTACAAGATCAGCCGGCGTCCCGGAATGGCCGCCGCATTCGAAATGTGCACGGCGCTCGCGTACAGCACCGTGGTCAAGAACCTAAGCCTCGCGGGCTGCGTCCTGTACAATCTACGAGGAGTGAACATCTCCAGAGAGGAGAAAGTCGTCGGGTCGCACACGATCCCGATCGCCACCTCGATCGACCGACTGTTCGTCTACGAGGACGCGGATTCGATCGCCAGGCAAGCCGATACAACGACAACGCTGCGCCGTGCTCGATGCGTCGCACTGTACGATTTGGACTTCGATAACTTCAGGGGTCTTTGCGAATACAAGTTCCCCAACCATTTTAGGCTAGTGCACATTGACGGCGCTCTGTCATGACGCGAAGCCATGGATGTGGCGAACGCAGCAAAAGGCTGCGAGTGTAATTTTGTTTTGCTTATGCAATTTGTTTTAACACGTTCTTCTGTGACGACTTGTGATTCAGGATACGGGGCAACATAATGTTGACGTGTAGGTCTCGATTAGTTGTTTTCGCACAACCGCCAATAAACACTCGATTCTAATGGGAACCTAAGTTTGTCTTCAATCAGTGCTTCTTGGCAGATTCCTAACGTCTTAAGTAAGGCGCCGATTCGAGGAGGATGAAATGGGATGGGTCGATGAGAGATTCTGTACGGAGCTTCTGGCCCTATGTGTAAACCCTAAATATCGACGTTTGTATGCCTTGATACGTTATACGTTAGGGAACCCCGCGCTTGGGCTCTTGAGAGTTCAAACAACTAAACAAACATTCTTTAAGCAGACTGGAATTCCCATATGTGCAACATACTATCTGGGTCGGATGTATGAAAGCCCAGTCCGCGCTCTGTTGTCAAACCATGTATAGTAGGCCGTCGCTCGGAGCACTCCGAAGCGCTACAGATTTTCGAGAACCACGATTCGGGAACGCCGGGCACTCTGCGCAACGCTACGGCATTACAAATCTAGTTGCCCTATTGCAGGGAGTACGCGTTACATGCATTTAATCAAACTATTGGTATAGTAACAAAATCTCTTCGACCTGAGGGCACATGAGGCATACACGCCATTGAGAATTCACCAGAAACGCGACGATTATGGCACCGGAAATATGCGTGGTTATCAGCAGCTAAGGTGTAATAAGACACACGTCAAAAATTTAAGTCTGTGACAAAAATATTGCTTTAGTGCAGAGCTTGGGCTCGTTGTTGTTTTCTTCCAGATTTGGGCCGGAAGCTGTCCCCCATTGCAGGCATTATTTTCGTTAAGAGAGAGAAATGGAGAGTGAACTTTGATCACAAGGATGACTCAATTGTCATACCTGTCAGGCGCGAGGGTGGTTCATGAGAGAAAGAACAAAACACACTCATAGCCTGCAACTCACGTCGTCCTCGCCTTCGCCTAGTTGTAGTTCTGTGGACAGTGGTCTGAGGCCGTGGCACATGCCCATGCCTCCAGTGAGGTAATGCCACGTGCCTCGTGCTCTTGCCTTAACTGTCGCGAGATCGGAACAATTCCATAGCAGGTGTCCGACCACTGGAAGAGCACCAGTATTGCACGTACTGCAAGTCACCGGCGATGACGTCACGTTCGGCCCTTCCTCTTCCTTGTCCTCGTTGTCGAGGTGTTGCATTTGATGGTGACCTTGCGTCTTGAAGCAGCATATATGCTCGCCAGCTGGACGTCTCCGCGGCTCGAGCCTCCGGCAATCCTGGCTTCATGTGCACCAAGACTTGGGCCCCCTGAGGAACCCTCCTGGACAAAGAGTGGGTATTGTGCTGTACCTGCACCTTCAGCTCCCGTTGTGCTTGTTGTTTTGAGTCTTTCACGCTCCTGCTTCGGGTCCATCTTTACGGAAGTACTCAATGGTACTCAATTGCATCTCGACAGGCCTTACATTGAATGCAACAGGCATTCCATTGGGTTCAACAAAGACTCAATAGAAACACAATAGTATCTGTATAATAAGGTTTGAAAGGATGCAGACACAAACTAGCTGAAGGGGAGGGTCCTGGGATGATGAGCGGGAAAGTAAGAGCTCGTTCGCTCGCTCGCTGCCCTGTGGGCCACACCATTGCTCCTAATCATGAAGATTACGTCGACTGGACCTTTCTCGAGACACGAAATTGGGCAAATTCTGGCATGACACTGCTAAAAATCATGAGCCATCCCACTCTGTGAAAATGGTTGACCAGCGAAGCTGTTTAGCACACGACACGGAGATGGCACATAATTCTGAACAAAGGTACGAGCTCATTCATTGTCCCTATAGGTGGTCATCATGATGAAAGGTACGCACACTAATTTATTATCTTGATTGGTGGCCATTATTTCACTCTCAACTGCAATCACATTCTTTGATGATGTCAAATCGATGCACGTGCGCCGCTTGGTGGTCGGTTGTGCCGGATCGGTGTGGCATGGCAAGGGATATGTCTACAAAACGGAAAGCGTAAACCGCGCTCCATCTTCAGTACCGACACATCCACATTGAAATAACCGACCACGACAACAGGGATAGTGCCAGCGCAGCTAATTGACGCAAAGTGAGTATCCAAGAACCTTGCGGGACTATGATGCTTACGATGGTATGAGCCATTGCTCACGGGAGTATATGAGCCATTGATGACGACAGTTTTCGACATGCTGTTCTGCGTGTTGTATGCGGGATTAGAAAGGATTTAAGCGCTGTTCGCTTCACTTTGCTGAGTCCTTGTAGCCTCTGCCTTACGGGGCTAGGAGCCACTGCATTTTTTGCTTGCTTACGGGGGTATGAGCCGTTGATGATGATAATTTTTGTTCACGGAGAACAAAACCGCACGGGACCCTAGCCATATACAGCTTCGCTGTAAAACGTACGAAATGCTCAGGCGGAACAAGTGCCGGCTAAGAATGCCAGGCTAACCCCGCCTGCTGCTACACCACCACCACATGTGTGTATCAGAAGATAAGTGACACACAGCAATTGCCCCGCACATTTAGGCACGAGAAAGCCTCAGTATGGATGTCACCGTGGTGCCGCGTCCCGCTGCGCCTCGACATACGCGTCTACGGTATGCTAACGGCAATAGAGCTTTCCACGAAATTGCGACATGTGTTCCAGCACTGCTTTAAAGGCACTGGCTGTTTCGTAGCGGCCAGATGGCGTTCCAGCTGCTTCAGTTTCCACTAAGACCTGCCAATGCCAGTCGCTTGAACTATAACATGTATTCGAGACGCCGTCCATAATCTAAACAGCAACGAAGGGCTTGCTTGGACTTGATGAGCGAAACCTTTCCCGATCCACGGCAGCATTCGAAAGCACACCGCGCACGTGGTTATGCTATATATATATATGGATAACCTGACTATTCTTTTCTCGAGATGAAGAACAGCCAGGGGGCGTTGCGAACGCGCAGCGTCTCTTGCAACACATGCATCCTCCGCCCACTAGCCTACGTGATCTGGCGCTGCTGTCAGTTTGGAGAGCCTGAGCACGCTGTTCCTATGTACTGTCTTTCGATGTATATAACGCCCCTGCAGTGATGGTGTAATGCCTACATTTATCGCGCTTGGCCCAAACATCACGTCGTCGACTTCCGTAAACAGCTAGCTCGTGCAGTTAAGTGGGACATGCACGAGACAAAATGAAGCACCGGGACAGACCGCTCACTGAAAACACCAATTTATTCATGTCCTGGCGTGGCTTCCGTCAATAAATTGATATCGTTTTATTCCACCTTTCGTTTATTTCGCATCCGTTCGAAAGTCGCGCTAACGAACCCGTGTGTCAATGCCAGTGCACGAGCCCGGCTGAAATTCTGTTCCATTACAATAGCAACGCAGCCACCGCGTTTATGCCGTACGAAATCGATAAATGACAAATAAATTCATTTCCTATTTTGGTATACAGCACACAAAATGGGAGGTACTCGAACAAAAAAGTAAAATTCAGTTCGCTTGAGGGTTGGAGCCCCCACAAGAGAGCGGCGCCGCAGGAACAGGATTGACTGACATGTGATACGACAGTTACAGCTATCTTGCATCCTGCACTACAGATAATAAGAAAAAGTCGCACGATAACAAAATCAAACGACGACATAACGGAGGGGAAACATTTTTATCGACAGAATGCTTTTCGTTACGCACCTAGCCCACCACTGAGACAAATAAAATGAAAACGCAGAACTTCACTTATAATCCAAAAATAAAAAGAAGTTATGTGAACAATCACTGAATTATGTACCTAAGTAAGTTACCGTGCAGTCAAAAAAAATATTGGACCGCTTATTTACTTGCCCTTTCAGGATGTATTATTCATTGCGCACATGAATGGCTTTCACGAAAAACGCGAGGCGTGTACCTTAATATATTTGCTTTGCCAACACAGTTCTGAACGAGACACATCTGCGTCAAGCCGTGGTGGGCGCTTTCAGCAGCCAGCGCGTGAAAGACTCGGTGCTCTTACATACGTGTAAATACGTGTTCAGCGACGTGGCTTCGCGAGCAGAATCGGCGCATTCGCGAAGCCACGCCTCAGGGGGGCACGTATACGTATACGTACCACCCGATTTCGAGCGTGCACGATCAAGTCCTATACTGCATAAACTGCAGTCAGGTTTTGCTCTAATGCCAGGCACATACTAATAAGGAAACGGTGCCTCTTACACAAGACGCGCGGCAGTTACACGCGGAGTTGACGAAGATGACCTTCCGTATGCAACACCACCACGCGCACCAACAGGAAACGGCGGCCGGGTGACATCGAGCCACAAGCGGCACTGTATTCACCTGCCCTGACTGCGGAGAGCCCGTGAGACACAGAGAGAAGTAGCGCGAAGCATCGGGAGTGCGAGGACTACGATATGAGAGGAAAAGGACACCTTCGGCAGGAAGAGATCGCCGGTTACGATGTAGTAGATTCGGTCGGTGGGCGGTCCGTAGAGGAACGTCATGCCGGCCCATCACTCTTTCCTGGCTTACGCCAGGGAGTCGCGGGGCTGCTGCACGGGTTGTAGATACCGCGCTCCCGGAGTCTTGTTGGTAGCGAGTCGTCTCTTCAGCGACGCGTACCCCGTTCCCTTATCCCCTCAAAACAGCTGGCCAAAGCGCCATCCCTTCTAAATAAAAGTACTGCCATCTTTATTTTTTTTTTATTTTCTTTCTTTTTTTCTCTCGGCTGCCCGCAGTTTCGACGACGACCGTGCGAACGCCATCGCGATTCTCGAGTCTCTGCCGAGCTTAGCCGCGAAGGCGTCAGCGGCCGCGGCTGCTGCAAGGTTTGGGTTCGACCGCACCGACAAGTCGCCCGTAAATAAATAAATAATAATAATAAAAAAAGAAATGCGTGGCCGCGGTGTCCTGCGGGAAAACCAATCCTCTTATTTATGGAAGAAGGCGGATTTTCCGCGGTCGCGCCGCAGCTCCCGCGAGGTTTATTGCCGGGTCACCATCAGTACAGCCCCGTTGCGGGCGATAGTTAAGTGCAAAGCCTTTCTCTCCGCACGAGCTCTTTGACGTTACTTCGTGTTGTTCTTGTTTTCCTCTCTCTCTCTCTCTCTCGCGCGCTCTCTCTTTGTTGTTATTTTTTTTTCTGCGTCGAAACCAAGAACACTACACAGCGCGTTTGTCTCTCGTGCATTGAACGCCATGGCGTGTGGCTGGTGATTCATGATAATCTTTCCTTTCACGTGCGCGCCGGGAAGGAAAAAATAAAGCGGAAACGGAAGAGGATCAAGACTTAGACGAGGAATGTCGCGTCACGCAGCTCAGAGCACGCGAAGAGGTCGACGGCGATCGCTATAGAGAACGGCCGCGTCGCTTTTCACATAGACGACAGCGGATTTTCAATTGTTTACCTGAATCTGCTGCCGACCCAACTATAAGGAGTGCACGTAGGCATCTGCGCGAGTGAGTGAGTGAGTGAGTGAGTGAGTGAGTGAGTGAGTG